>NC_143042.1:37460000-37547500 GCF_057628025.1 Oncorhynchus mykiss
AAAAATAAAGAAAAACACTTGAATGAGTAGATGTATCCAAACTTTTGACTGGTACTACATATATATATATACTGTTTTTCATTATTTATTTATTTTGGAACTCAGTCAACTTACTGTTGAGCGTTAGAATAATAGAATACAGTAAGTCTGGCGGCCAGCTATCTAAATTTGTATAACTGACTGAGGTGGAGCCCATTGATCATCAGTTATCATATTAAAAACTGCAAACATTTGCCTCCACCGTATTGCAAAATGTGTAGAATTGCAGGAAATTAAGCTGTAAACTGAAAATATTTCTCTCTGCCCCATGGCAAAATGAGTAGAATAGCAGGAAATGAGCTGTAAACTGAAAATGTTTCTCTCTGCCCCATGGCAAAATGAGTAGAATAGCAGGAAATGAGCTATAAACTGAAAATGTTTCTCTCTGCCCCATGGCAAAATGAGTAGAATTGCATGAAATTAATTGGCATGAATCATGCGCACCGATATGAAAATATAGATATATATATTCAGCCCGGTGATTGAATAACTCTAACGAGGTATGTGTCAAGGTATCTGTCGCTAGGTGTAGCCTACGACTCATATTGATAACCAGGTCGCTTAGGGCCCCCCAAAAGGCTAGGCCCGGCCCTGGATAGAGCGAACAGAATCTAATGTACGGTAGGTATCAAGATCTATAAAAATAGAACTGCACATATACAGTAAACATAGAACCACCGGGAAAAACATTACTATTACAATGTATTAAACTGTTTGGTTTCAGATAACATGGAGTAGTCACTGTATGAGTAAGGCAGTCATTTCAAGTGCATTCATTTCTCAAATATCGTGTGTTTTTTCTATTAAAACAGATAGAATGAGGATATTGCCGCTGGGAAAAACTTGTGCTGGGAGGAGTGCATCAGGAAACACAATCCTTGGTGAGACATTTTCCTTCTGAGTCTAACTTCTCTGTTACACACGTAAAACAGAAATTAAAATGGCAAAGTGCAGCCAGAAGATTCATCCAGGGCTAAGTTAGAGTTCATGACAAAAATTTCAAATGAATAAATGAGCAGTAGGTGAGTGTCAAATTATAATTGTCAGTATAATTGTAAGTGTGTAGAAACAGCTTTGTACGGCCTGCCTGTATGCATATATATATATATATATATACACACCCCCAAAATAAACATTTTCTTACAGACATTACCTGCTACGATTATTATTATTATCGATTATTATTATTGTCTTTCATTAAAAAAAACATATTTCAGTAAATAATTATAATATATATATTATAATTATTTCCTGAAATATATATTTATATATAATTATATATAATATATATTTTTTAATGAAAGACATTTAAATTGTGGGATAAAAATAATCGTAGCAGGTAATGTCTGTAAGAACATGTTTATTTTGGGGGGTAGAGGCCAGGGGGGGCACGTAAACAGCATTTTAAAACGAGCACCCAAGTTGCTAAGTCTGCTCCTGCATTTATATTTGTCTATTTTTATAGTGGAAGGACTGAGACAGGAGAGAATGGCAATCAGCATGGGCCACACAGAGGAGGAGATTAACAATACCAGAGTGCTGCAGCTGAAACAGAATGTTGTCGAGCGAGTGCCAGATAGACCACCAAGGAAGTCAGGTAAGCAGGTAGAACTATATGCAGAATTGAACACACATACTTACTAGGCAATGTCAAGAAATCAATGATGATAGACTCTATTAAAACTACAATTAGAAATGAAATGTAAAATTGCTTAGCAATATAAAAACAACGGCGAGATACCTGAGGAGTTCAGGTAGGCAGGTGGAACTGTAGAATGCAGAGTACAATACACTGGGCAATATCAAGATATCAATGTATGAAAAAATGAAAGGTGACAAATAACGTGCATTTTCAAGTAGTATAAACAGTACAAAGTCAACATAAGCCTGTTAGCATTCCCATAGACTTAACATGGCGGGTTAGCTACTTAGCATTGTGGAACAACATAAAATATTTAGATCCTGACCTAATTTTATGTTCGTAAAAACATCTCAGCACTATTTCTGTCTTTTGTCATTGATATTCTGTGTCCAACAAGATTGACCTTTCAAGCAACAAGTCTCAAAGAAGAAAAAAAATCTACACAAATTCAATATGTTTATGACCATGACTTGCAAATTATACATAAATGCCTTTGAATGTAATTTAGTCTAAACCTTGATTCGTGCATGAATAAAGTTTGTTTTGATCACATTCAGCAACATTCCACGTTAGAGTGAATGGACTGAGAGGGGAGATAATGGAAATCGACGTGGGCCAATCAGAGGAGGAGATGAACAATACCACAGTGCTGCAGCTGAAACAGAAAATTGCCCAGAGACTACCAGGCTGGGACATAGGTAGGCAGGTTGAACTCTACAGTACAGAATTAGAACAAACATACTGGGCAATGTACATAATGATATTTATGTAATTTGATGGTTTATCACTAGCGAAACAAGGGAACTCCCAACATATTGAGTAACATTGTGATAAACAATTCATCATAACATTTACAGTAATGTGTGTACCACCTTATTAACGACAACTGTACGCTGAACTCTCACCTCTTTATGCAGATACCCTGACGATGAGATACACATGCAAGACTCTGGAAGACTCACGCTTGCTCTCCTGTTACGGAATCCAGGACAAGTCTCTCATTAATCTAGTGCTTGATAAATATAGAGAATAGAGCATCTTCACCAGTCACATCATCCCACTACACTACTCTCCAAAAAATGCTGGGTTGTTTGGTTGATCCTGGGTTGCAGGTGCTGGGTTGGGTTGTTTTCTTTAAAAACTGCTGGGTTATTGATGCTGGGTGCTGGATTATTGATGCTGGGTGCTGGATTATTGTAAATCCCATTGTTGGGATACAATAAGGTGGTATACCTCATTATAATATGTAATAATTAATCCAATGTGTAAAATGCTAAATAAAATAAAGGACAATTTGAATTTGCGGTATGTAAGCTTAACATGATCAAATGGGATGACGTTTACTCTCACAGTGTGGCCAATACGATCTAGCTGAATGCCACACCCCTAAAATGCGACACTTTTTGAAAATGACCTTACATTCAAAATGACCCAGCTGCTTTGTCAACCCAGCATGAGAGTTAAAAATATCCAACTGATGGTTAAATGAACCCTTGTTTGGGTAATCCAAGACACCCAATTTGTTAGATAAGCCGCGCAACCCAACTGGGTGTGATTTGTCCTTAATTTCTACCCAGCGCTGGGTTTCCAAATAACCCAAATTGTGTTGTTTTTAACACCAATTTAATGGTTCTCAAACTGGTCCGTGCTTAGCCAGCTCGTCGGGCTTCCACACCCTAGCTGGCTCGAGAGGTTTCCTTGCCCTGGTTGGCTCGGAAGGCGCCCATCCCACGTCGGGCTGCCCTGCATTAAGCACTCATGCCACCATCATTTACGTACACCTGCCTTCCCTCGTCTTTAGTAATATTTGATATATCCTTCACTTGGTCTTTACTATGGTCTGCTCTTAATGTTTATCCCTGTGGAGTGTAACAAAACTTTATACTGATGTAAATACTTGTGATTCAGGTACCTACTGTTTCAAAGAAGTCACATGATTTAACAGAGGGGGAAATTCAACTTCAGAGCCACTTTCTCTCCTCAGTACAGACAGACTGTGGCTGCTGTCCTGGGGGTCACTGCTGATGTGTGTCTCCTGGCTGCCCTGATGGTCTCCTACAGGGCAAACTTTTTATCCAGATCAAAATGATCCCGTGTTGTCTCAATCCTGTTTCTCCATTCAAATTTGTTCCTCAATCTAAGACAGAAAATATTCTGACCAAATGTCTTGGGATCATACAGTACAACATGAACTTTGTAGCTTAGCGTTAGAAAGTTATAAAATATTTAAGTGTCACTGCAATGATACAATAATTGACAATACAAAATACAGATTTTAAAAACCACATTGTTGACCACTAAAATAGAATTTGAGAGGAAATAGCACATGATGTGATATGTTAGAGATTTGTTTCCATTTTGTCTTAAAACGACATCCAAAAATGAGGGACCACATTTAACACAACACAGGGTCATTTTGATCTGGATTTAAAAACCTGGGCCAATGAGGTACCGCTCATCCAGAGTCAGGGTGCATGCTGCCCCTGAGGACCCCAGTGTTTTGCAGTTGCACTCAAGCCTATGTGATTCAAAATAATACTGATCGAAACTAGGTGTCCATAATGGCATAGCCTTTAATGATTTAATACAGCAGGAAATTGACTGTTCATTAGGTTGAACTGAGAAATGCACATCGGATTTTAGCAAAGCTCAGGTTTTCTATGATCGTTCCCTTGATTTGTTTTTCATGAGATTTCATTTTCTCAGCCATTATGATCTGACATGCCTTTTGTAATATTTTACCTTATTAATATTCTTCTCTTGATATTTATTATATTTGACCCTGGAGGATAAGACCTTAACTTTTGCTGCATTCATGACGTGTCGGAATTAGGAAACTCAAACATTTCTGTTTTGAAAACTCCTTGTAGGAAGATGTGTCGCATTCAAGACAACTCGGAACTCGAATACTCTAACATTTCGGACTTGAAAACTCGTTGTAGAAATCTAAGATCCAAGTTTCCCACTTAGAAAATATAAAAATCAACCAATAAGAAGCTCTACGCAAACAACTTAGGCAAATTCGAACTCAGAGGTTCCGAGTTTCCAAGTTGTCTTGAATGTGGCAATAATACATGAGTTGCCCACTTGGGAAGTATCAGAATCAACCAATAGGAAGCTATACGCAAATAACTTACACATTAATTTGAACTTGTCATGAATGCAGCATTAAATAATTATCTAATCAGGTACCTAGTGTTTGCAAGAAGTCACACAATCTAACACAGGCCCGCAGTGACCTGCAGTTACACCTTCCCCATGGGCAAAAATCTGATTTCAACTTTGGAGGGGACAATTACATGACATTTTCTCAAGAGCAATTCCTGAGGGGGACACCAAAAGTAGTGCTGCAACACATAGTCTACTTTGTAATACGTTAAATGTATATTATGGAACCATAATCACTACTACTGGATAATTGATAGGTACAGTAGTTAACTGAAGGGTTGTCCCAACTTGTTCAAATGTTTAAAAATTATAATACTGCTACTAATAATAGTTATAGCAGAGTTCCTTATCAGTCCAGTATGTATGCAGGTATTTGTACTTACAACCAGCAATACCAACAAAGGCCAGTAGGTGGCAATGGTACTGTACACTGTATGGGCTCAGTTTTCATAAATACAATGAACACGGTGTGATCTCGTCTAAAATTATCTCCATTGAGAACCATCACAAAGTTGGTCTCCGTATTGAATTGACCTTTTAATTGAACCTTTTCTGATACATTTATATAGTCATTAAATATGTGCCACTGGCCTGAGTCTACTACAACATCTTTACAAGAACAAAAAGCTCAAAATAAGTACAGTTCTAAAAGCAAAATAACTACTTCAATGAAAAACCCAAATAAATCAACCAAAATATCCTTCAGTTAGTTTCTCAACTCTTCAAACAGCAGCTATGAACAAGCATGTCACACAAAGTATGCAATTACATTATGTACATTACAGACAACTACGCCGTTCAATCTCTCTTGGCCCATGCTAGCCTGTAGGCAAGTCTTTAACCTGCAGAGTGCACTGAAACTCCTGTCAGCCTCACATGAAGACACTGGCACCACAAACAAAATTCTGATCAGCACCTCAACTTGGTCAACCAACCCCCGCACCTCCACTGGAAGCCTCCTGAGGACCTCTGCTGCCTCTCCACTGCTGCTACAGGGGTATTTGTTGTGAAAGAGAGGGATCTGCACTGAAAGAGAATCTATGTTCAGCTCTGGGTACTGATCTAGAGACTCATCCAACCCCCCTGTTAGAAGCACTCTTTCCAACTTTTGCAGAATGTTTAGACTGTCCTGGTCAAAACTGTCGCCAAACTGAACCTCCACACCATCCAACACTTAAAAAATGTCTGCCCTATAGTGATCCACTGCTTTGCCAGCAAATCGTCTTGAGTGGGTCTCAATGGATTCAATAGAGTCAATCAATGCTGTTGCTTTCTCATGCAGTGCAAGGTAGCTTTCGTCATTTCTCGTGCCCCTAAGAGATGACCGCACACACTCGACTGCAGCCTGCATACCAGAGACAGTCTGAGTTGTCTTCTGCAGTGAAATGTTTACACATTCAAGCTCTCCAAGAACAGCAGTGGCAAGTGTGAGGCCCAACACAGTCTTACCTTTGCTGAAGTGCTCGAATAAGCCACTGGCAGTTGAAGCTGTCTTGGATGCAGTTTTTGCCATCTCCTCTAGGCTGCTTAGTACCCGCTCATACTGCCCTAACACAGCTCTAATAGCAGTATTCTGCACAGTCCACCTTGTTGCACATAGGGGTTTCAGGGTGGTCAGATTTGTATCTTTGAACGTGGCAATTGATTCAAACATGCTCTTAAACTTCCCTGACTGGCCATAGAGGACACCTAACTGATGGACCCAGGAAAGGGAATCCCGGATCAGTGGGGAGGCTGAGCAGCCAGCCTGTGTAATCAGATTTACACAGTGTGCTCCACAATGCACATAGAGGGCAAATGGCTGCTGCCTCCTCACAATTGGCTGTGCACCTGTGTATTTTCCTGCCATGTTTGAGGCACCATCGTAACTCTGCCCACATAAGCCAGACTTGGGCAAATTGAACCTCAACAACACATCAGTTGCCACTTTCGCAATGCCCTCTCCTGTTGTCTCCGACACCCTGTTTAGCCCAATAAACTCCTCGTGAGGGACAAGGTCATGGTCAACATAACGCAGACAGACACTCTCCTGTTCCGCACCATAGACATCTTGAGTACAATCAACAATTACTGAAAATTGTACAATCGGAAGAGACCTAATCTCAGCTGCAATGCCTCGAATGACTGTATTGGCCATGATGTTTAGAATTTCATTCTGTGCTTTGGGGCCTGTGTACATTGTGGTACGCTGTTAACCACTTCAGTAAAATGGGATCATCCTCTTCTGCCCTAAGTTTCAAAAGCTGGTACACATTCCGACTGTCATCCTTGTGGCCTCTAAAGGCTTGTCCCTGTCAAAATACATGCCGCACGGAACTAACCATTTTCATCAAGCAATTCCGTTTCTGTGGTGTTTGCTATAATCTTTGCTATCTGGTTAAATAAAGGTTAAAAACATTTTTAAAAGTTCCCTAGCGACAATTTAGCTTTTCCAACGAGACCATTAAATATATTTAAGACAATGGTAGAAGAGCGTGTAGTTCTGTCCAGTTTGGACTTCAGTTTATCGCTAACCTTATCACAGGGACTTTGAAGCACTACAGCTGCAAACGAAGCGGTCTTCTGGTCAGGCTCCGGAGACGGGCACATCGCGCACCGCTCCCTAGCATACTACTCGCCAATGTCCAGTCTCTTGACAACAAGGTTGATGAAATCCGAGCAAGGGTAGCCTTCCTGAGAGACATCAGAAATTGTAACGTTCTTTGCTTCAACGGAAACATGGCTCACTCGAGAGACGCTATCGGAGTCGGTGCAGCCAGCTGGTTTCTTCATGCATCGCGCCGACAGAAACAAGCATCTTTCTGATAAGAAGAGGGGTGGGTGGGGGGGGGGTATGCCTTATGATTAATGAGACGTGGTGTGATCATAACAACATACAGGAACTCAAGTCCTTCTGTTCACCTGACTTAGAATTCCTCACAATCACATGTCGACCGCATTATCTACCAAGAGAGTTCTCTTCGATTATAATCACACCCGTATACATTCCCCCCCAAGCAGACACATCGATGGCCCTGAACAAACTTTATTTGACTCTATGTCACGTCCTGACCTTAGTTCCTTTTTTATGTCTGTTTTAGTTTGGTCAGGGCGTGAGTTGGGGTGGGCATTCTATGTTTTTGTTCTATGTTTTTCTGTGTTTGGCCTGGTATGGTTCCCAATCAGAGGCAGCTGTCTATCATTGTCTCTGATTGAGAACCATACTTAGGTAGCCTGTTCCCACCTGGTGTTTGTGGGTAGTTATTTTCTGTTTAGTGTATGTTGCACCTGACGGAGCTGTTTCGGTTGTGCCTATTGTTACTTTGTATTTAGTGTTCATTTAAAAAATCGTTACACTCTATGCAAACTGGAAACCACATATCCTGAGGCTGCATTCATTGTAGCTGGGGATTTTAACAAGGCTTATCTGAAAACAAGACTCCCTGAATTCTATCAGCATATCGATTGTGTAACCAGGGCTGGTAAAACCCTGGATCATTGTTATTCTAACTTCTGCTACGCATATAAGGCCCTCCCCCACCATCCTTTCGGAAGGCTGACCACGACTCCATTTTGTTGCTTCCAGCCTACAGACAGAAACTAAAACAGGAAGCTCCCGCGCTCAGGTCTGTTCAACGCTGGTCCGACCAATCTGATTCCATTCTTCAAGACTGCTTCGATCACGTGGATTGGGATATGTTTCGCATTGCGTCCAACAACAACATTGACGAATACGCTGATTCGGTGAGTGAGTTCATTAGAAAATGCATTGGCGATGTCGTACCCATAGCAACTATTAAAACATTCCCAAACCGTGGATTGATGGAAACATTCGCGCGAACCACTGCTTTTAACCAGGGCAAGGTTATGCCCAGGAATCCACTGGAAAGAGCGGTCACGACAACACAGACAAAAATTCAAAATTATATCCATAATGTCCACAGAAACATGTGAAACGTTTTTATAATCAATCCTCGGGGTCTTTTTCAAATATCTATTAGAGAATATATCAACTGGGACAGTTGGCTTTTCACTAGGACCAGGAGTAACAATGTCCGCCTTTCTCTTTTGCGCACAACTCACTCTGAGAGCCCCCACCTATCCACTTACGCAATGTGGTCGTTCACGCTCATTCTTCAAAATAAAAGCCTGAAACTATGTCTAAAGGCTGTTGACACCTTAGGGAAGCCATACAAAAATAATCTGGTTAATATCCCTTTAAATGGGCAATAGGGATGCATAAGAACAGAGAGATTTAAAAAACAGGGGCACTTCCTGATTGGATTTTCCTTAGGTTTTAGCCTGCAATATCAGTTCTGTTTAACTCTCAGACAGAATTTTGACAGTTTTGGAAACTTTAGAGTGTTTTCTATCCCAATCTGTCAATTATATGCATATTCTAGCATCTGGTCCTGAGAAATAGGCCGTTTACTTTCCAAACATAAAAATAGTGCCCCCCTAGCTTCAAGAGGTTTTAAAGTGAAGGCTATTTATCCATTGAGCAGTAGCCATTGTTTTTATTCATACTGTTTGTAAGCAATAGCTTCTGCTCTTTTAGGTTCTATTTGATCCTCTTATTATATCAAAACCTCTCAGACTAGAAACTATGATTAGAAACTATGAACAACTATGAAGCCATGTATGTGTGTGTGAGTAATGATCTATTATTTAATTGGGTAATATTACTCTCTCTCTACTACCTCTCTCAGTGTATACCAGCGTAACAAATATTTAACAACGTTTCAATGTTTTGCAACAGTTATGAAAGACAATTTTTAGGAAATGATTAATATAATGTGTTACATAGTGTGCATCTGTGATAACTTGAAGTAATACATCTCTCTCTCTCTCGCTCTCTCTCTCTCTCTCTCTCTCTCTCTCTCTCTCTCTCTCTCTATGAAAAAGACATGACACTGAGTCCTGGGTGTTGAACTTTTGCCCACTCTATAGCCACCCGAGTGATTATCTGACCCTGATGGTCATCTACGAACGTTGAAACATCTTGAATAACAATAAGGTGCACATGTACCCTTAAATATCCACTCAGCGCAGCCCTCAGAGCATGGTTCCTCTCTCGTTTTAATCCTAGGTTTATGACTTCTAGGGAGTGTTTCCTAGATGCTGTGCTTTGACGTATGCATTAATGGGTCTTACATTTTTAGACTGGGTATCTGTAAAACACTTTGTGACAACTGCTGATGCAAAAAGGGGTTTTAAGAAGTACATTTGGTCTATTTCCCTTCCCTCTCAAAATATACTTTTGGATTATTAACATTTACATTTAAAATATGAAAAAGGAATGCTAAAATAGCCAATGTATCACCATGTCATATACAGTTGAATTCAGAAGTTTACATACAGCTTAGCCAAATACGTTTAAACTCAGTTTTTATGTACAATTCCTGACATTTAATTCTAGTAAAAAGTCCCTGTTTTAGGTCAGTTAAGATCATCACTTTATTTTAAGGATGCGAAATGTCAGAATAATAGTAGAGAGAATGACTTATTCCAGATTTTATTTTTTATTTTTTTTATTTTACCTTTATTTAACCAGGCAAGTCAGTTAAGAACAAATTCTTATTTTCAATGACGGCCTGGGAACAGTGGGTTAACTGCCTGTTCAGGGGCAGAACGACAGATTTGTACCTTGTCAGCTCGGGGGTTTGAACTCGCAACCTTCCGGTTACTAGTTCAACGCTCTAACCACTAGGCTACCCTGCCGCCCCAGACTTTAATTTCTTTCATCACATTCCCAGTGGGTCATAAGTTTACATACACTCAATTAGTATTTGGTAGCATTGCCTTTAAATTGTTAAACTTGGGTCAAACGTTTCTGGTAGCCTTCCACAAGCTTCCCACAATAAATTGGGTGAATTTTGGCCCATTCCTCCTGACAGAGCTGGTGTAACTGAGTCAGAATTGTAGGCCTCCTTGCTCGCACATGCTTTTTCAGACCTGGCCACATATTTCTATAGGATTGAGGTCAGGGCTTTATGATGGCCACTCCAATACCTTGGCTTTGTTCTCTTTAAGCCATTTTGCCACAACTTTGGAAGTATGCTTGGGGTCATTGTTCATTTGGAAGACCCATTTGCGACCAAGCTTTAACTGATGTTTTGAGATGTTGCTTCAATATATCCACATAATTTTCCGTCCTCATTATGCCATCTATTATGTGAAGTGCACCAGTCCCTCCTGCAGCAAAGCACCCGCACAACATGATGCTGCCACCCCCGTGCTTCACGGTTGGGATGGTGTTCTTCAGCTTGCAAGCCTCCCCCTTTTTCCTCCAAACATAACGATGGTCATTATGGCCAAACTGTTCTATTTTTGTTTCATCAGACCAGAGGACATTTCTCCAAAAAGTACGATCTTTGTCCCCATGTGCAGTTGCAAACCATAGTCTGGCATTTTTATGGCGGTTTTGGAGCAGTAGCTTCTATATAGGACTTGTTTTACTGTGGACATAGATACTGTTGTACCTGTTTCCTCCAGCATCTTCACAAGGTCATTTGCTGTTGTTCTGGGATTGATATGCACTTTTTGCACCAAAGTAGGTTCATCTCTAGGAGACAGAACACGTCTCCTTCCTGAGCGGTATGACGGCTGCGTGGTCCCATGGTGTTTATACTTGCATACTATTGGTTGTACAGATGAACGTGGTACCTTCAGGCGTTTGGAAATTTCTCCCAAGGTTGAACCAGACTTGTGGAGGTCTACAATTTTCTGAGGTCTTGGCTGATTTCTTTTGATTTTCCCATGATGTCAAGCAAAGAGGCACTGAGTTTGAAGGTAGGCCTTGAAATACATCCACAGATACACCTCCAATTGACTCAAATTATGTCAATTAGCCTATCAGAAGCTTCTAAAGCCGTGACATCATTTTCTGGAGTTTACAAGCAGGTTTAAAGGCACAGTCAACTTAGTGTAGGTAAACTTCTGACCCATTGGAATTGTGCTACAGTGAATTATAAGTGAAATAGTCTGTCTGTAAACAGTTGTTTCAAAAAATGACTTGTGTCATGCACAAAGTAGATGTCCTAACCGACTAGCCCAAACTATAGTTTGTTATCAAGAAATTTGTGGAGTTGTTGAAAAACAAGTTTTAATGACTCCAACCTAAGTGTATGTAAACTTCCCACTTCAACTGTACATCATAACACGAGGGGGGTCTAAATTGCTGTTCAAATGTTGCACATAACATTTTTTAGTACCTAGATATTGTGTTATATGTTAAAATGTCTAATAAACAACTACATTGTATACATTATTAATATTGTTTTGTCAGAAATATATAAATATAATAATAATGAAGTTTACCTGCACCTGTATGCAGACGATACAGTTGTGTACTCTATCGTCCGCCCTGCTGGTCATGCTCTATCTGAACTACAGCATGCTTCCATTGTCACGTTCTGACCTTAGTTCCTTTGATTTGTCTTTGTTTTAGTATGGTCAGGGCGTGAGTTGGGTGGGTTGTCTATGTTCCGTTTCCTACGTTGTGTTAGCGTTTGGCCTGGTATGGTTAGTTGTCTCTGATTGAGAATCATACTTAGGTAGCCTTTCCCCACTTGTGTTTCGTGAGTGTTTATTTTCCGTGTCAGTGTTTTGTTCCACATGGAACTTTTTCGGTTTAGTTTTTTCACATTGTCGTTTATTGTTTTGTTCAGTGTTCTGTATTCTTATTAAAAACCAAGATGAACACTTACCACGCTGCGTATTGGTCCGATCGTTGCTACTCCTCCTCCTCAGAAGAAGAGGAAAACCGTTACATCCATTATTTTGCAGAAAACCTTTATTGACCTTAAATTATTATTGAATACGTGTAAAACGAAGTGTATGTTGTTTTCTAGAGTGCACAAAAATATTGTAATGATTGAAGTGTATGTGCGTACCTAGTATGGTGTATCAGTATAGACGTTAAGTTTACTTTTTAAAACATCGTACACCTGGCGATCGTGTCAGCGTGCATTGCGCCCGGCCTGCCACAGGAGTCGCTAGAGCGTGATGGGACAAGAACATCCCTGCAGGCCAAACCCTCCCGTAAACCGGACAACGCTGGGCCAATTGTGGATAACTTCAAGGCACGCTTTGATGACTTCACTGTTGGAAGAGAACTGCTGCTGCTCATCCATAACCCCTTCTTGGTCACAAATGTGAGATAGTTGTCAGGAGAAGCAAAACAGATCTTCAGATGGGTAGATGTTGCGTCACTGAAATTGTATATAACATGTTTTCTAAGTCATAGACGACTACGTTTGTTACTATGCTGTACCAAAGCGCCGAAAAAGGAAGATATCCATCCGGACCTTTGCCACCTAGGAAATTTGTGTCACTGGACCCTCTCAATTAGTAGTTGAGTACCACTGCACTACACTGTCTGTCCCTGCATGTCTGATAGCCTATCCAGTGCATAGCCTACAGACCTCACTGTCAGACTGTTTTTGATATTTGTCTCAGAAGAGCATACACATTTTAAATATTCGTCCATACACATTTATGCCCATGAATTTGCCCTTTGATATTACAATGTCCTTGAATGTGTTCGTAATTCTAATATTGTATTATTGTTGTTGTATCGTCAAGGATTGTTTAGTGGCACAAAATGAACACAGTTATTAATCATTTCTCTTGTCACTGATTTAAAACAAAGCATTTCTCCACTTCTATATCCCTTAGATTTACTGTATGTTGAAAGCTACGTGTTACTGATGCTTAAAAGCTCTTCTTTCATGCATTATGTGTTAGCCTAGTCCTTTTACATCTAATGGAATGCTTGATAAGATATCACTTAAGATCTGCACAGGCTCGGGTAAAGGTACCTTTTGAGTTGAAGGGTTTTGTTTTACCAGTAAAATACTATATTATTGGGTAGATGTTTGCTACTGGTATGAGCATTTTCTTCCTCCTTTTATTATTCTGATCTCAAAACTCTGTGTCCCGAAAGGAAGACATCCGTCTGATTTCCATTATTGTTATGGAGCACAAAAACATCAATATCGAACTGATGAAGTTTGTTACTTTTGTCGGTAGTTTATTACATTACATGATGATCCACATAAGCAACATGATAATAATGATAAGATGATATAGAAATCATAATTAACATAAAGCTCTGAGTCTACACACTATGAAACTCGCTTTGTATAATATCTAAGATTATAAGATGGTAAAATAAAACATTATGCTTCACATGAAGCACTGCACACAAACTCTCATTGTACAATATATGGAGAAGAAATGTGTATGTGGAGCAAGATTTCTACCTACGTGTTCTGTTGGAGACAATGTAAGCAGAGTTTCCAGTATGCAGGGAATAAGAGGTATCTTATTTTTCAGTTTCTATTCCAGGTGGGTATAGAGGTCTGCCTAGGGGCAACACCAGCAGAGCAGGCTATGAAATATGAGCTGGTCTCCAAGCACTCCTCCGTGAGCTTAAGGCACACAAAGCAGAACTCTTTATTGCACCTTGGACAGAGAATATTCTTACAACCAGTCTTGTCGTGTTCCACCCGTTGGCCACAGGTGGGACAGGCGCGAATGGAGGGGCAGTCGGTGACACCTGCCACCTGAGGGAGAGACGTGGTTTCGCAGTTCTTCAGCAGTTCCAGGTCCTGGTTGATACAGCCATCGTTGTCACAGCGGTCAGAGCGTGGCGCGGGACCTTTCCACTGCTTCAGGCACTGCCAGCAGAACTCATACCTCTGACCTTTGTCTGCAGTGCACACTGTGCAGAGGACACTGAGGTTGGTAAGGTCCTCTCTCTCTACAAAGGTTTCGCAGACAGGGCACTGTTATAAAATAGGGTAGGGTAAGAGGGGGAGATTAGAAAATCCTATTACTGCCTGCATGCAGAGATTCATGATGATATAGCTGAATAAAACATATGCAATTACTTTTTTTGGATAACACAGTAAAGAATCTCTGACCAAACCTATGTACTGTAGTTAAAACTTCTTATGGCTGAGGGGCAGTATTGAGTAGCTTGGATGAATAAGGTGCCCAAAGTAAACGGCCTGCTCCTCAGTCTCAGTTGCTAATATATGTATTATTAGTATTGGATAGAAAACACTCTGAAGTTTCTAAAACTGTTTGAATGATGTCTGTGAGTATAACAGAACTCATATGGCAGGCAACAACCTGAGGCGAAATCAAAACAGGAAGTGAGAAATCTGAGGTTGGTATGTACTCAACACAGTTCTCATTGAAATCCACTTGAGATATTAATGAAGTTGCACTTCCTAGGGCTTCCACTAGATGTAAACCGTCTATAGAAATTTGAATGAGGCTTCTACTGTGTTGTGGGACTGAATGACAGCAGAATGAATCAGGTGTCTGGCAGTCAGCCATTTTCTGGTCACGCGCATTTCACATGATAGCGACCTGTGTTCCATGGATCCTGAAGACACAAAGGAATACTCTGGTTGGAAGATTAATGATAAAAACATCCTAATGATTGATTCAGTACTTAGTTTGAAATGTTTCTTCGACCTGTAATATAACTTTTTGAAGTTTTTGTCCGACGTAACGCTGACCAGAACGAGCGTTTGGATATGTATACCAAACGCGCTAACAAAAGTAGCTAATTGGACATAAATAACGGACATTATCGAACAAATCAAGCATTTATTGTGGACCTGGGATTCATTGGAGTGCATTCTGATGAAGATCATCAAAGGTAAGGTCATATTTAGCATGTAATTTATGGTTTATGTTGACTACAACATGGTGGCTATTTTGACTTGATTGTTCTGATCATTGCATGGTTTGCTTTTTCTGTAAAGTTTTTTTGAAATCTGACACAGCGGTTGCATTAAGGACAGGTATATCTATAATTCCATGTGTATAACTTGTATTATCATCTCCATTTATGATGAGTATTTATGTTTAATGATGTGGCTATGCAAAATCACTGGATGTTTTTGGAACTAGTGAATGTAACGCGCCAATGTAAACTCTGATTTTTTTTATTGAAATATTAACTTTATCAAACAAAGCATGCATGTATTGTGTAACATGAAGTCCTATGAGAGTCATCTGATGAAGATCATCAAAGGTTAGTGATTCATTTTATCTCTATTTGTGCTTTTTGTGACTCCTCTCTTTGGCTGGGAAAATGGCTGTGTTTTTCTGTGGCTTGGTGGTGACCTAACATAATCGTTTGTGGTGCTTTCACCGTAAATCCTATTTGAAATCGGACACTGTGGTGGGATTAACAACAAGAAAACCTTTAAAACGATATAAGATACATGTATGTTTGAGGAACTTTAATTATGAGATTTCTGTTGTTTTGAATTTGGCGCCCTGCACTTTCACTGGCTGTTGTCATATCATCCCGTGAACGGGATTGCAGCCCAAAGAGGTTTTAAGAGGTGATCTGTCCCCACCCACCTGTTCATAGCTCTGTAGTTGTATGTATATTATGCCTTATTATTACTGCCACTCCATTAAAGCCATTAGATGCAGTTTATCACAGCGCACTGCACTTTATTACGGGCAAAAAGTTTAGTACTCATCACTGCATTCTCTACCAGAAAGTTGGTTGGCCCACTGATACATTGGTTGATACATTGCTATATTTTCATTTATAAAGCCCTTTTACAAAATGTCCCAATGTACCTAACATCTTTACTAAACTTTAGACATACGAGTTACCACACCCGGTCTCTGGGATGGTTAATGCTGTAAATTCCTTTGGTCTCAACTGAGTTAGGTAAATCAGCCTTTAGTTTTCTTGCACCTTATTTGTGGAACAATTTTCTAAATGTCCTTACCGCACAAACGTGAGATGTCTGAGTTTGGTGTGGAGCCTGAAGTCAGAGATTGCTGAGTTTTGGAAAATGAAAGGAACATATGTGGATTTCCCTCAACTGCAAGAATAAGAATGGTTGGCTGATTTTGCCTTCACCGTGGACATCATGGCCCTCATGAATGAACTGAATTCCAAACTACAAGGGAAGGGCCTTTTCACACATCAGATGTACAGCCTTGTCAAAGCCTTCAAGGGAAAATTACTCCTCCTGACACGTCAAGTAGAAGCCAACAATCTCACCCACCTTTCTACACTACTAGTCTGTTCCCTATCAGATGACCAGCGGGAGAAGTATACATCACTGCTGCATGCTTTGAACGGTGAGTTTCCTCGTCGTTTTGAGGATTTCATAGTGTTGGAAAATGACATGCTGTTGGTTTCCTTTCACCTTCAATGTGGATAACACTCCCACTGACCTGCAACTTGAGCTTATCGATCTTCAGTCTGGTGCAGTGATTGGAGAACTATTCAAAACAATGTCACTGACGAGGTTCTATGCATCTCTCGATGAACAAAACTTTCCCATGATTAGGAGTCATGCTCAGATGATGTTTGTACTGTTTGGGTCAACCTATGTATGTGAACAGACATTTTCAGTGATGAAATATAATAAGTCAAGGCAAAGATCATCTCTTACTGACTCTCACCTCTCAGCAATCCTGTGCATAACGACATCAGAAACTATAGCCGACTTCACTGCTCTAGTCAATGCCCATCAGAGACTTCACTCCTCACACTTGAGTTGTTTAAATGTAATGTTGAGCTCTCTCTCTTTCTTGTGTTTTTGCGCATACCCGTTGACAAGAGTTCTGTCCGTGGTGCTGAATGCAAAGTGTACTTTTCACTCAGTGTAGTTCATTGCATGTTTAATAATGAAAATACCTACCAAAATGAGAACATGGATGTGGTTTATTTCTGTGCATGTTAAACAAGTAAAATAAGTGGCATATCTGGATGTGATTTACAGTAGATATATCTGTCAACATTGTCATACACATGATGTATAATCCTGTAATATGATTCTGGCCCGCAATGGCCAAAATATGTTGTAATGTGGCCCTCCATGGAGAAGAATTGCCCCGGCCTGTTCTAGGTTCATTCAGAAAGCTGATTGAGGACCTTATTACTGATGAATGTGTTTCTTCCTTTCTGCTTGCATTATGTATTTATATTGATGTGTGTATTTTCTGTCATTTATGTCATTCAGGGCTCATCTGTAAAAAGAGACCTTGGTCTCAGTATGACTCCCTGATAAAATATAGGTATAATAAATAAAATAATAATAATCTATACAGAAGTTTTTTTTAAAAGCTTGCAAATAAATCATTTGAACAATGAGACATGCACTCACTGATTTGTATTCACAGTATGTGGCAGCAGCCAAAGCTGCCATGGTCTTCTCAAAGTGCTCCATCTCCTCAGTGGTCAGAACAGCCAGCCTACGTACCTCCTGGTAAGACCACTCAGCACCACACTTCACAAAGGTGCCATCCTCAAGTGCAGGGCACAAAAACTTGAACTGACTCTGGGAGGACAAAGAAGAAAAGTTTTCAAGGAAAATGGATGGACATTGGATATCAAAATAGTGCAATATATATAATATGCATGATGTAATTCATATTAAAATATATAACTTGTTCGATCAATATGGTTAGTTCGGCTCTATGTCCACCTATTTAATATGAATTTATGATAAATGATAGGCCCTATATACCCACTGATTCTTAAAGGGGCAGTGCATGTATTTTTTATTATTAGAATTCCACACTATGAGGTCATAAGGACACTTATGCTACTTATCTAAACAATGGAAGGTGCACAAGCTACAAAGCTAGCTGGCTAGTTAGCTGTAGCTACTTTGTAAGCTAGCTTGACGTACTAGAAAGTAATATGAACAAGTTAAGGCAAAAGGTAACTACACGAAACGTGGTTTATTATGTTCTGAAGCAATTTGGCTATCTTGTCTTGATTGTAGAACATGAAGATGTTTTATGCAAAGGGGCCTTGACATGGGAAGTTTGAAGGGAGGGAGAGAGACAGCTATAGTTTTACTAGAGACGTTGGTTAGGTAATTATTTTCCAAACATGTGCCTTATTCCAGAGGAAGATTTGCATGGGGTTCATTTTTCTAAACTGCCCCCTGTAATTGTTTTTTTTTACATTTTTTAATTCAATTGAGTCTATGATGGAAACCTGGTGGTTTTTATTCTAGGCGTGAAGATATTTTAACAACATGTCTAGACGATAAAAGGCTACAATGATCACTCATGCTTGGCTGCCAAATGTATAGGTGTCTCCATAGGTCTAATATTTAAATTGAGGAAATGTGATCATAATCATTATTTTACCTATCCATGTCAGACGTCACACCTAATGAAAAGGCCCCACATCTTGCTGATGTGAACTGCTGGGCAGCGCACTTGCACTTGGCATGCGTTTATGGGTGAGAAAGTGAACTTGCCATTCCAAAAATGAGAATGTTCAACTTCAATTAATTGGCACAACACGTGTGTCAGACAAAAGCATTTATGCATTGCACAGGTGGTGGTTGCCTAAATTCACTGTAATAGGTTTGGCCTAATATATACTGAGTATACAAAACATTAAGGACACATGCTCTTTCCATGACATAGAGTACGTTTACATACACAGAAGTGGCGGTCGGCTCATTTAAGATGCGGGGGAGACGATAAAATGTTTTATGAGCATGGCCTTATTTCTATTACAGCATATTGGATGACTGTCATTCATAGTCCATTAACCCAGCTCAATGTAACATCGACAGGTGTAGGCTACTACCTGATACTCAAAATGTTCCCTGTACCCATCATGAGGTTGCTACAACCTAGCCAATTGAATGAAAGTTTACAACACAGGTCGAGAGAAATTTGAGGAATCAAGGTGACAGACATTAGCCCTATTCGGACAGGGTAACGTTTAATGGGGGAGCTCAGGTAATGTAATTATGTGCACGAGCACAAATGACCATATTTGTCATTTTAGTCCCATCTGAATCTGCCATGTCAGTCATCCCTGTGTTTTGAGGGATATTACAGAGTTTAACAGGTGCTGCACCCAGTTGGGGTAAGAACATGGGACCAAATTGACGCTTAAAACAAAGCGCTATGCACATAGCCTACAGATGAAAGATCTGTTTTGTTACATATCAACAGTCCTAGTGCCGTACTTCTCTTTAAAAAAAATGAAATGGACAATATTGTGCCAATGAATTGATAAATTGCGAAATATGTCAGTTCATTAAATGTCTGCATAGATTACAGTTCATGATTCTTATTGATATGCATTCTTATTTTGACTTTCTCTGAACTGAAGGCCATTAGGTCAACATTAGGCTATCCCTAGACACTTCAAATACCTTCACGCCTAGAAGAGCCTCCAGGCTTCCGTCATAACGGTCAATTTTGAATGAGGGAAAAAAAAAATATTACAGGGGCAGTTTAGTAAAACTAATCCCATCCGAATCTTGGCAAAACTGACATACTGTGGTAATTACATAACCGAAGTTCTATAGTAATACTAGTCCGGTGCGAATAGGGCTATTGACATATTAAATATCGCCTTGCACAAGTTTGCCTGCATCTAGCTGATCTAGGGTGTAATCATTAGTCCAAAAGTTGAACATTATAGTTTCTATTGGACAAACTCAGGTATGTTTATCCCTGTTTCGTTCCGTTTGCTTCCATTTAAGAAACATTTTTCAACAGAATCGGCAGAATGAATACGTCCCCGATCACAAGCAAACACAGTTCACTTTCATAGTAACCATATACAAACAGCATGATCATTTTGCTCGTTGTATAATTCCTTCTTGCACCTACGCACTCTCCTCCTCTCACCTTTCCCTTGACTTGTGGACTTCAGTGCACAACACATGGGTCTGTGACCAGGCAAAAAAAACTTTCCAAGCTAAACCTTCGTATCATAACCGCTAACCGCTACACACAGCCTACATTGTTGTCACCATATTAGCTAACATCAAGTCAACATAGCTACTAGAACTAACGCGTTAGTTAACATGCTACAATCATGTAGTACAGTGTACAGTTAGCAAGCAGTTTAGCAGTTACACCGGTAGGCTCCAGTGACAATAAATTAATTAAACCAAAAGCTTTTGAATGATTAGGACACTTGAACACCTTAATTGGCATTCCAGCGGTGTATTTGATCTGCGCATGTGGTAGTGCCAGCCGAGCAAGCCTCCCACTTTAGTGCGAGTAAAGGGAATTCAGAACAACTGAATGTATGTGGGTTTTAGAAGTAGTTTTCACATACAAACTTTATATGTTCGAACTCAGAATCAAATATGCTTCCCAAAAATAACATGGTAGCTGAGGTAGAACGTTTATTTGATTGCTGATTTTCTGCATTTATCAGTGCCATCAGGCAGCTCGACAAAAGATTATAGTGTCTTTGAATAGGGTATGGTAGTAGGTGCCAGGCACACCGGTTTGTGCCAAGAACTGCAATGCCGCTGGGTTTTTCATGCTTAATCGTTTGCCGTATGTATCAAGAATGGTCCACCACCCAAAGGACATCCAACCAACTTTACACAGCTGTGGGAAGCATTGGAGTCAACATGGGCCAACATCCCTGTGGAACACTTTTAACACCTTGGAGAGTTCATGCCTTAAAGAATTGAGGCTGCTCTGAGGGAAAAGGGGGTACAACTCAATATTAGGAAGGTGTTCCTAATGTTTTGTACACTCAGTATATGAGCTTACGTTCAACTGTCATACCCAATGCTGATGCTATGCTTGGGCCATTGAGAGGCTTTGAAGCCACCGGTTGGGCATATTGCCACTCCCAAGTAGGAGCAGTCCTCCATAGGAATTAACGGAATCCTACAGTATTTCAATGAAATGCTGTAGGACAAATGACATGTATTTAAGTTTTTTTTCCCCCAGTAAAATTAGTACCAAAAATATATACTTTAAGGAAAATGTTTTTAGATATTTTTTTCTTTTTTTTGTTAAACTCACATAATATAATTTAAAAGTATGCATTAAGGTGTCTGTAATAAAATAAACGTGTCAAAAACAAATGTAAACAGTAATAAATGCATTTCTGTAGTTTTCTAAATATTTTTTACAATTCAGGAGGAGTATCAAGGTGGCTGCAAGGTGGCTTCAACACAGTGCCCCCTGTCAGTCATCCAGGGTTTATACACATCATTGGTCATACCCCATCAGAACTCCACATTAACGCTTGTTTTACTCTAATGTTTGTGAACAAAGTAAATGTAAATAAACACTGTACAGCCTCAGAACATGGTTAAAACTATAATTCTGATATCATGGTCAGTCCTTGCATCCATAGCTCTGTTTATGAATTTGGGAAAGGTTTCATTTCTCCAGCCCAACCCCTCAGCTTTTTACCAAAACAGTGCAGGGGTGCCTGCTTTGTTATTATTTCAAATACAGATTGCCCCTTTAAGGAATAGCGAGTAGGCCTACCTGGTCCAGTAGGCTGCGACACCATCCGGTCAGTGACTCCGGGGTTACCGCATGACCACAAGACATCTCTGCCTTCAGAGTCTCAGTGTCGTTATCTAGGGCTGAGAACAAAACGAGGAAATGTAATAATGAGAAGCTCTGGAAAACATGTTCAGTGGTTGAAAAAATACCCAAGTGTCATACTTAAGTAAAAGTAAAGATACCCTAATAGAAAATGACTCGAGTAAAAGTGAAAGTCACTCAGTAAAATACAACTTGAGTAAAAGTCAAAAAGTATTTGGTTTTAAATATCAATATCAAGTATCAAAAGTAAATGTAATTGCTCAAATATACTTAAGTATCAAACGTTAAAGTAGAAATAATTTCTAATTCCTTATATTAATTAAGCAAACCAGATGGCACGATTTACTTGTGGCACACGCCAACACTCAGACATAATTTACAAACTAAACATTTGTGTTTAGTGAGTCCGCCAGATCAAAGGCTAGTGAGTCCGCCAGATCAGAGGCAGTAGGGATGACCAGGGATGTTATCTTGATAAGTGCGTGAATTGGACCATTATCCTGTCCTGCATTCAAAATGCAACGAGTAGCTATTTCTGGGTGTCAGGGAAAACGTATGGAGTAAAAAGTACATTATCTTTAAGAACGTAGTGGAGTAAAAGTAAAAGATGTAAAAAAATATAAATAGTCAAGTAAAGTACAGATACCACAAACTACTTAAGTAGTACTTTAAAGTATTTTTACCTACGCACATTACACCACTGACTATGTTCCTCCAGGAACGAAGAGAACATTGACTAGTTGGAGCTAAGTAATAATGAATACCACATTTTTTCTTATTTTATTTTACCTGGATAATGTTGGTTTATTGATTAAATGGATTGCTTACGATCTAAATCGTCCTGTCGGTTGACGAACTTGAGCGTGGTGTCTCCGGGGTCATATCGCTTTTCTTCCTCCTGCTGTTGGGTTGTCATCGTGTTGCTCTCTATCTTCACTGTCTTGTACAGTAATCCTACTTCTTCACACTCACCCGGGGGACGATGATATAACCACCGGAGGCAGGTGTGCTCTCCCTTGAATGAATGCTGTGCCTGGACCGCGTTCACGGAATAAAATTTCCCGCCGCGAGTAACTCTAAGCCCTTGTTTATCCCTTGGACTTGTTATTCAACACCAGAAGCGTTCACTTTCAAGTTTCAAGAAGACACGTGATATACTGTAAATGACGTTGACTGCATTCATTTGAGGATGTTCTCATAACATTTGCAGCGTTGTAATGCAGATAAACCTGTATCAGCTGGCGGATCTCAGTCACCACATGTATTGAGTCAAACGTGTTTATTGTTAATTTACTTTGATGGAATTCCCCTGGGATCCCAAGTCACTGTACCTACTTTCAGTTTAATTTCTGCACTCAAAAGTTAGGTTTGTTTATTATTTGTCATGTGCTTCTGAGAAGGAGGAGCATTTTGCCTTCCTTATTCTCTCACATACAAACAGTTACACCAATTGACAGAAAAACTCGGACACCTGAGCAGCTCACGCACATTCATAACCATGGGAAAGATCTACCAGGTCATCGTGATTGGATTCAGAGGGGAGAAAATGGTAATAGACGTGAGCAATACGGAAGAACAAATGAACAGTATGACAGTACTGCAACTGAAAAATAAAATTTCTGAAAGACTCCCGGGGAACTCAGGTAGAGAGATATTCATTCCACAGTGGAATCATTAATCATCAATCATTATGAGAGTTTCATTAAATGTAATTCGATTATTAACTACATTAAGTATTGAATTTAATTTCGGGGGTAATGCTTGAGCAGTGATTAAGGAAATTCTATTAGTTATCAACTGTATTGACTAAAACATCTGACCTTTTTAGGGGACAATCTGGAGACCCTGCGACTGATTTTCACAAACAAACAGCTGGAGGACTCGTCCGTGCTCTCCTCATATGGGATCCAGAACCAGTCTGTCATTCAGCTAGTGATGAGGGTGCCTGGGGGATGGAGACATTGACGATTGGAGAGAAGAGAGAATCTCTGAATGCATGTTGATGTCTTTTTAATACTGTAGTCTTGTTATATGAATCTCACTGCCAATCCCATTGCCAAACCACACGAACTGATGTTGATAAATGTATGGGCTCTTTCTTAAACAAAATATAAACAACATGTGGCCAGAAAGCATTTAGTTTATTCTCTGAACCTGCTACCAGAACTTCTCAATTCATTTTTATTTTATCTGTGACTTCATTGTATGGAAGTCTTCAACAACAACAATATTCAACAATAAATTAATGTTCTCCCAATTCTGGACTCTCTCTCTGACTCATTCATTTGGAAAAATAACAGTTACAGTATCCATATTTAAATATTTTGGTTGACTATTTATTCATTTATTTTCGTCCATGCAGAGAATTAATGCAGAAACATAAAGTTGTCAGTGTGTCCAATTGTGATTAGAAACACTAGGTGGGCCGCCTGAAACCTTACTATAATAATTCAATATACGATTAAAACATTGCATTATCTGATCAACTCATGCATTTAAAGTTATATTCTTCAAGAATCATAGAGCCAAGCCTATATATATTAAATTAAGTCCAAACATGTATGTATCTATCGAAGATTGCCCCTTTAACGATAGAGTTTCGTTTGATGTGATTGAAAAACAATTCAACGTTTAATTATTTTCTGAGTGTGCCTTCACAAGGACAACTTTGCTAAAAAGGACTATTTAAAAAAGGCGTTCATATTTGTTATATTGTGATACTGACAGGAATAGCCGAAATCGAAAGTGAAGCCGGTTCAACGTCGTTGTTTTTCCTTAGAGGTGACAACTCGAAGGGACGCTTTTCGGCTACAAGAATACACGAATAAATCGGTACATTTGGATTGAATAATATGTATAGTCTAGCCTACATTCGATTTTCTTGTATTGCTCTATTAACTAAACAAACTAGAAACACTTTTGGATAACTCAACTGACAAATATAAATGTTGCATTTGATTTGATAATCCCATTGTATTCTTTCATTAGCCTATCAATGCAAGTAGAAACATTCTGGTGTTGGAAATCTTGAGAGCAATTCATTTTGATAAAATCTTACATTTCCAGGTCATTAAGTGGGTGTTCTATGGCGTTTATTTGGACTGTGAAACCTACTGTAAACAATGGAGCTGAACATTTCAACAAGACACTACCGAGGCTCAAAAGCATACTTCCCACCCCAGGACCAGGTATGTGATTTACTGTATGTACAGTACAACACAATGCAGCTATATCTGTATCTTATCATTTGTGCACTAATTGACAACTTTATTCCTTTCAGAACACCATGGCCTGTATAATCAAGGGGCAACGTGTTATTTGAACAGTGTGCTGCAGGTCCTCTTCATGACTAAAGAATTCAGAGAGGCTGTTGAAAGGTTTTCCATTCTTACTCTGTGTGCCAAGGATACTGTATCTCCGTGAAAGTATTAGAAATAGATTGAATCTTACCAGAGCCATGTATCTAACTAAATACATGTCTCTGAGTCATCCTATAGAAACATTATCATTACACAGTACACTGAGATTAATACTAAACATCTCATATACTGTATATCTTAACTTCTTATGGCTGGGGGGCAGTATTGAGTAGCTTGGATGAATAAGTTTCCCAAAGTAAACGGCCTGCTCCTCAGTCTCAGTTGCTAATATATGCATATTATTAATATTGGATAGAAAACACTCTAAAGTTTCCAAAACGGTCAAAATATTGTCTGTGAGTATAACATAACTGATATTGCAGGCAAAACCCTGAGGAAAATCAAACCAGGAAGTGGCTTCTATTTTGAAAACTCCATGTTCCATAGCCTGCCTTTGCTCCATTTAAAGTGATATCAACCAGATTCCTTTTCTTATTACTTCCTCAAGGTGTCAACAGTCTTTAGACATAGTTTCGTGCTTTTATTTTGAAAAATGAGCGAGAAAGATAACATTGCGTCATTGTATGGCCGGGTGCCAGCAGCGTTTTGTATGCGCAAGAGAGTTTGGGCAGCCATTACCTTTCCCTCTCCCATTGCAAAAGACAGTTGTGGTTGATATATTAGCGATTATATATTTTTAAAACAACCTGAGGATTGATTATAAAAAAGTTTGACATGTTTATGTGGACATTACGGATACTATTTGCAATTTGTCTGCGTTGTCGTGACCGCTCTTTCCAGGGATTTCTGAACATAACGATCAAAACAAACGGAGGTATTTTGGGTATAAAAATAATCTTTATGGAACAAAAGGAACATTTATTGTGTAACTGGGAGTCTCATGAGTGAAAACATCCAAAGATCATCAAAGGTAAACGATGTGTTCAGAAATCCACAGGAAAGAGCGGTCACGATAACGCAGACAAATTCCAAATAATATCCGTAATGTCCACAGAAACATGTCAAAGGTTTTTTATAATCAATCCTCAGGTTGTTTTTAAAATATATAATCAATAATATATCAACCGCAAATGTCTTTCACAGTAGGAGAGGGAAAAACAATAGCTGTCCAAATTCTGTTGCGTGAGCAAAACTCATGTGACCACTTGACACAATGTTATCGTTCTGGCTCATTTTTCAAAATAAAAGCCTGAAACTATGTCTGAAGACTGTTGACACCTTGAGGAAGCGATAGGAAAAGGAATCTGGTTGATATCCCTTTAATGGAGCAATGGGAGGCTAAGGAACATGGAGTTTTCAAAATAAAAGCCTGGTTTGATTTTTCTCAGGGTTTCGCCTGCAATATCAGTTCTGTTATACTCACATACAATATTTTGACAGTTTTGGAAACTTTAGAGTGTTTTCTATCCCGATCTGTCAATTATATGCATATTCTAGCATCTGGTCCTGAGAAATAGATTGTTTACTTTGGGAACATTATTTTTCCAAACATAAAAATAGTGCCCCCTAGCTTCAAGAGGTTAACAGGATTTCAGCCCTAAGAAGTTAACAAAATCAGTCTTTCTTTTTTTTTTTACAGTAATAGGCCTCCTCAAGAAGAAGACACTGTTGATCTTCAGCTGAAAAAGTTGTTTACAACTTTACGTGAAATTGAAACTAACACAAAGGGCATCTCATCAATACTAGGCATTGATGATGGTGAGTTGAGCTTTCATAGCTGCTAAATAATACATTTAAAAATTCTGCAACTTTGTTAGATGTACAGCTTGTGATGTTATGTAGTATTAAGTATAGTGTTTGTAGTTATTTGTAGTAGAAGACCCTTCATTGTCCCCCCCATCCCTCCCCCCCCAGTATACATGCAATGTGATGCGGCTGAGTATTTTGAGAAGATTTTAGGCATGGTCAATCCTGAAGTGTCAAAGGTAGGCTACTGCATTTACTTACCTCATCTTGGGCAAAACCTGATAGCTAACCATGCAATGTTTATAAGTTATGATATGACAAGACTGACAATAGTTTGTCTCCAGATCTTCAAAGGACAATTGAGGCACATCACTACCTGTTTAGGAAAACATGTGATGAGTGATGGATTTGGTCCATTTTGGACACTGCCCCTCTCAATAGCAGATCCCTCTGACTCTTACAAAACCTACAGTGTGGTAGGAAAAATATATCTTAACCTAAAGCAAAAAAACATTGTTTTATGATGGCAAATATGATCATGACAGGACTAACCAACACTTTAAATGCCATAGCCTACGTTATTGTTATTCAATATTAGCATAATTGTCGTGGGAATGCATTATGTCGTAATTTGGCATGTGTGTAGGCTTACTCTCCTTTTTGTCTCAGTTTTCATGATCATGGTATTGTAGTTAATATTATAAGTTGATATAATATGACATTAAAAATAAATTAATGGAAAGAATATCAAGTTGTTGGAGAAAGATAACACAGAAACACAAAATGTTTTCAGAAAGATGGCTTTAAGGAGTTCTTCAAGTCTACATCTGTCACTGGGGAAAACCAGATGTACTGTGATGAATGTGAAAAGAAATTAGATGCAACCATTGTGAGTAGTGACATTTAGAATACCAAATTAAAGATAATTATATATGTATATATGTCCTTCTCATTGAAATCATATCTAAGAAGCGGTAGTTCTGTGCACTATTAATATGCTTCCTGTTCTTAAGTTTAGTTTTCGTGTCTTTTACTTTCTGTTTTGTACACCAACTTCAAACAGAAAATACAATATTTTTGGTAATGGAAAAAATACAGTATTTCACAGCAATTTAGATGGTACAATTATTCTCTACGCTATACGTGCTTATTTTGAAACATAAACTGAAATTAGGCAACCTATTCGAATTTTAGCAACCAGGAAATGGCGGAGCATTGCTGCTTAGTGCAGCTTTAATTATTGTACCAAAGGCTTCTCAGAAATGGACGTCAAGCTTTTGACTGAAGAAGATATTGTATTACAATGCCTCCCTCTGTCACCTATAGGAATGCAAGATGGAATATCACCCAGAAATTCTTACTCTGCTCCTCAAGCGGTTTGAATTTGACTACTACAGCATGTCATATGTCAAAATCAACTGCTGCGTGGATGTGCCTCACACACTCCAGACAGAGGTAGACTACTTACTAAACCTTTATTCAGCAGGTTCTGTTCTCATACAAGTCTACATTTAGGGCTTTGCAATGTAGCCATACTAAATTAAACGGATAATTCTGTTGTACTGTATATTGCCTTCACTTTATTGCCCATCGGAAAGATAAAATATTTTGTGATGTCTGTTTTTACATCTGTAGTTCAGTTAATGGCATGTCTTTTGATTTATCTGAACAGAAATGTGAATATGAACTCTATGCGATTGTGGACCATTTCGGAAGTCTTGGATGTGGACACTACACTGCTAAGATCAAGTCCTTTGAAGATCATAACTGGTATGAGTTCAATGACTCATACGTTACAAAGGTAGGCAATGTTATTTTATTTATTTAATTGAATACAGCCTATACCATCATTTTTCTAATATCATAAATTGTATTTGCCATTTTATTTGGTTCTGTGAGTGAATCAGTGGCGACCCGTTGTTCAGGGCAGGTGGCATTAATACGTGTCAGATGTCAGTTTGCAAACAATGTAAAAACAAAAAATCGTTGAGTTAATAAAGCCGCATACAAACATGGTCTATTTTTTTCTTTCTTGAGGAAGGCAGCTCCAAAATGTAGGTGTTTCAGCCTAGCTAAGTGATTTCTATGGTGGTGGGGCAGCCAGCGGAAAAATACGGAGCGTAGGGGTTGGTAATGTTCTCTAGCTGTGCCGTGATTGGCTCAGTGTTCTGTCACTCAAGGGGACACCATGTCACTGCAAATTCTACAGGGAGAGCTAGAAAATTCAAGCCCCTTGGGTGCTGCCATAGAGTTATATTAGAACTGCCCATCCAAGAAGGCTCAAGGTCATTGGCCACTGGTAAAAGGACGTCAAATCATGTTTTATCTACCGTAGCTTTGATTAGACTGATTATGTCAACATCATATTTTCAAACTCTTAGCTCGCAAGATTGGCAAGCAGTCATCATTATGAATCATGTTGACAATCTACTGGCACATCCTTTTCAATCCTTGTCATTTGAAGAGAAATTAAGGATAAAACGTCTTTGGACATAAACATTTCACAACAAGTCGGAAATTGCAAATTCAACAATGAATGGTTTGGCATCTCAAAGCAATCCCTATTTTACTTCCCCTGCCTGCTATTCAGTGGGGAGCGTGTGTGGTCCAAGTCTGGGTTCAAGGATTTAAAACATCTGTCGCTCTCAAAACATGAGAATTGTGCATCACATATAGACAATGCTGTTAAACTCGGATTGCTGGGGAAATCAAACATTGTGGCTCAGCTAGACACCGCATATAGATGAGCTATCAACCTTCACAACCAACAACAGGAGAATAGGTACATGCTTGCCAGAATTATAGCATGCATTAAATTGTGTGGCAGTTGTGAGGCAGCACTGCAGGGCCTGTTTGTACAACTGTTCTGCCTTAGTGGCGTATATGTAGCCTATGGCCTGTTTTAGAGAAATGTCATCATTGAATATTGTAGCAGCTTTCATTGTCTGCCTACGTGCCTCCATTGTAAGAGTTTTAATTGTCTTCTTGTGTGCCCCCGTCATTTTAGCCTACTGTTGGGACTTGGTGTACAGGGAGAATATTGTAAGAACGGCCCATGTTCTGAATTATGTCACTGTCCATTTCAAAAGGTCATATAGCCTACAAATAGGCATATAGGCTACTGTTCAGACTTGGTAGTGCACATGTAGCCTATAGCCTGTTTTAGAGAAATGTCATCATTGAATATTGTAACAGCTTTCATTGTCTGCCTACGTGCCTCCATTGTAAGAGCTTTACTTGTCTTCTTATGTGCCCCCGTTAATTTAGCCTACTATTGGGACTTAGTGTACAGGGAGAATACTGTAAGAACGGCCCATGTTCTGAATTATGTCGCAGTCCATTTCAAAAGTGCTGGAGGAATAGGTGGCATATAGACTACTTCCATCTCAGCTCGCTCATGTCTTAATCGAAATTACAGCTCGCCTCTTAAACACTTATCGTTCTGTCCGCCATAGTTTGTATATCTGCATTGTTATATTGCTTACATTAGGTCTATCTCATTAGTATATTATTCATAATTTTAGGCAATGTTAGAATTATGCATTTAATTGTTTTGCTTACTTTGTGTGTTATAATTAGCTCAGGTGATTTTCTCCACGAGGAGGGGATAGTATATAATGAGGGGATAGTATATAATGTTGTTGGGTCTGTAAGTTACAGACCCAACAACAGTATATTATAGTATCCCCTTCTCGTAACCATGTTTGCCAGTGACAGTCTCTTCCCATTCAAATACTTTTGTTCAACAAAAAGTTCAGTAATAGACCCTTGTAATTCCAATTGATATTGTGAGGGTTGTTTTGTTTGCGCAATGCGCTGTCAGTGCATCTGTATATTGTCTATAAAAGTGGATCCTTGTAGTTGAATTGTCCTTCCTTTTTAGACCACGTAGGCCAAATAAAATACTTCAAATGGTAGGCTAACCGCTGAGTTTGTGTCTCTCTCTCTCTCTCTTTTTCCGTTGTGACTTAAAGAAGAGTAAAGTTAAGGCCTCAACATCTTGCTGAATGTATCTGAACTAACATCTATCTGAACTTCTGTCGCTGTCCATCTTGAAAGTGCTGAATAAATAGGCCTACCTCGTCGCAGCTCGTTTGCTTGCACTTGCTTATACTTACAGCTAAGTGTTGATTATTAAAAGAACAAACATCATGAATTTACTGAACATGAATGTAATAATGTTGGTGTATGGTTCAAAAGTCTAAACTCATGTTGACATTCATTATTATTGAAGGAGAACGCGGTTCTTATCCAGTTACACAAATCCACAAGGAGTCAGTAGAAACCATATTTATTACCTCTTCGGGCTAGAGGGCGGTATTTTATCATCCGGATGAAAAGCGTGCCCAAAGTAAACTGCCTGCTACTCAGGCCCAGAAGCTAGGATATGCATATAATTTGGATAGAAAACACTCTAAAGTTTCTAAAACTGTTCAAATGAAGTATGTGAGTATAACAAAACTTATGTGGCAGGCAAAACCCAGAGGACAAACCATCCAGGATTTTTTTGTTCAGGTGACAGTGTTTTCAATGAGGTTTCTATGTGGATCTAGATTTCTAAGGCACTTGCTTGCAGTTCCTATCGCTTCCACTTGATGTCAACAGTCTTTAGAAATTGGTTGATGTTTTTCCTTTGAGAAATGAAGAAGTAGCCATTTCCTATCTGGGTGGATAGCCAAGTGTACTGTTGTGGTTGGGGCGCATGCCCTGAAAGCTCGCACCATTTTGTTTTTATCCGCTATTGAACGCAGTTTATCCCGTCTTAAATTTGATTGATTATTTACTTTAAAAAATACCTAAAGTTGTATTAGGAAAGTTGTTTAAAATGTTTGGACCAAGATTACAGGTAACTTATTAGACATTTTGTAGTCATGTTGCGCGAGTTGGAACCAGTGTTTTTCTGAATCAAATGCGCCAAATAAATGGACATTTTGGAGATATAACGACGGAATTTACTGAACAAAAGGACCATTTGTGATGTTTATGGGACATATTGGAGTGCCAACAGAAGAAGATCTTCAAAGGTAAGGCATGAATTATACCGTTATTTCTGAGTTCTGTGTCGCGCCTGGCGGGTTGAAATATGATTGTCATGTGTATGTTTGATGGGGTGATGTCCTCAGATAATAGCATGGTTTGCTTTTGCCGTAAAGCCTTTTTGAAATCTGACACCGTGGCTGGATTAACAAGAAGTAAAGCTTTCATTTGGTGTATTGCACTTGTGATTGTATGAAAGTTAAATATTTCAAATATAAAAATAAAAAAAATTGCGCTCTGCAATTTCACTGGCTGTGGTCGAAACGTTCCACTAGCGGAACCCATAGCCGTAACTGGGTTAAGCAAGTCAGCCATAAGCTCCACTGTTGGGACAGCTTGATGTAGACCCTAACAGTTTCTGGTCACCGTTATAGTGCATTTTATGCATTTTTAGAGTTATGCAGTGGCTTCGCTGGCCTGCATCTAAACAAATTGGTTGTTTTGCCCACCAAGATTGACATGATAAAATCACCACTGGAGTGAATCAGACAAGGGTTATCACTTCAAGAACAAATATGATTATAGTTCATATTTGCATATATTTGGTGGGGAATCACCAGAAATGCCATGCTACTCCGTCAGAATCTTATCTAAGGCCATTGGAAATGTATTCTATTTATTTAATTTTGATGCATTGCTGCTCCTCCCTTACAGGTCCAACCAGCTCCACTGATTGACAGGTATGTTGTTTTTCACGTGTGTTTGTGTTTCCAGTTATGTATCCAAAGTTTATCGCCAAATGTATGAACCAGAACATTAACAGGCGTTCCAGTTAGTAATTAAATACGTATGATAACAAATGATTCTCTCTCTAGTTCTTGGAGTGCTTATCTACTGGTGTACAGGAAATGTAAGTTCATTTATGAACTATTTATGAACTGTGCTCTTTTTATCAATTGCCTTGAAACTGTATCACTGATGTCTTTCATTTTCCTTCCCTCGCAAAGCACATGCTTCAGATCGTGAGAACCATGGAACCAACCAAGTTCGCGGTTCACTCCGAGAGGATGGGGTTACAGAGGTTGGAGAGCATGTTCAAAAAAAGACAAGTGGAGATGATCATCACGGGGTTGATGGAAATAAAGGACAGGGACCACATGTTGCGGTCAGAAGAAAGGAAAATGTAGGAAAGGCAGATACAGGAAGAGATGACGATTTGATAGAGAGAAGACAGGAGACAGATGCACACAGGAGAGAGGATGTGGATGGAACAAGACGGTATGATGTGGTTTTGATAACAGAGAAACAGCAGACTCCAGAGATATGTCAGAAATTAGGCAGACTCCGTGTGTTTCATCATGACTATATTTTGCCCATCAGGTGTTCATCATGGAAAGAAGAGGATAATGCTGTGGAGAAAATAGAACAGGATGATGTAGTGAGAAGGGTAGATAAGGACAGAGAGGGTGTCGTGGTAAAGGGAGAAACGCATCTCGGTGAGACAAAGACAAGTCTGACCAAGTACGGAGAGTCTTCCAGCTCTACAAATAGGTGTGAGACCATCCCATCACACCAAGAGTTCAATGAAGTCAGAAGGAAAGAAATGCAAAGAAGAAAGGACGAAAAGGATGCCAATTACAGTCAGTTCCTTGCTAACGTGCAGGACAACAAGCTGAGAGAGGTTCTTGAGAGGCAGAAGAAGAACAAGGCTCACTGTGGTTTCAGGCGCTTCTGGGGTGTCCGTGGCAAGTACACCAAGGCCATCGGTCGCAGTGGTCGCGTCGTTGGTATGTCTAAGAAGAAGTAAACTATGTCCCAACTCCCCATGTGTCAATAAATGCCACAGTTCACACACAAAAACGATGGAAGAAGAATGAAAAGAGAAGTGTAGAAGAGATGGAGCTTTTGAGTAAAGACAAGAAAAGAAGAAAGAGGAACTTCAGGGAAGGAGAGGAGGGAATGGAAAAGAAGTGAGATGGCTAAATTTGAAGTTTCTGTTTTGTCCAATTTGAAAACTGGAAGAGGAATGTATGGAATATGGAATATATTCTGATTTTGGGAACAATTCTGCCTTTAACCCTGTATTATCTTTTTATAAATGTTTAACAACTAACTTTAACTAAAGTCCTGTTATTAGCCTCTTTTATGTTCAACATCGTTCATCACTTTACTCAGATGACTTTCTTGTCCAAGTGTTTACAAAGTACTGTATATTAAAGATGCTTTGTATGTAGAGAATAACTTAGTCCTCATCTTAATTCTTGAAATACTTCACAAGAGGTTTAGAGATCATCCTTGGTCTGACATTTTAAAACGCAAAATATTATTCTTGCATTTTAGTAGACACTTAATTTTTCTCACCCCCTTTTTTGCTCCCAATTTCAATTATGAACTCGTCTCATCGCTGCAACGCCTCAACGGGCTCGGGAGAGGCGAAGTCATGTATCCTCCGAAATATGGCCCACCTAACCGCACTTTTTAACACCCATCAGCTTAACCCGGAGCCAGCCGCACCAATGTGTCTGAGGAAACACCGTTCGACTTGCGACCGGGGCAAAGGAAAGCAACCCCGGCCAAACCCTCCCCTAACCCGAACGACGCTGGGCCAATTGTGCGCTGTCCTATGGAACTCCCGGCCACAGCCGGTTGTGTCACATGAACCCGGGTCTGTAGTAACTCCTCTAGTGCAGCGAAGCAGTGCCTTAGACCACTGCACCACTCAGGAGGCCCTTTAGTAGATACTTTTGTACAGTGCAATTAGGGTTAAGTGCTTGCAACCTTTCGGTAACTGGCCCAACACTAGGCTAACTGCCACCATACATCTTTAAATAAGCATATAGAAACTGTACTTTTGCAGGTTGTCAAATCACAGCCTCACAGCGCAGGTTTAAAGACAGATGATTTTTAGGGATCATTAATATTCTCCCTCGGCAGACAGGTTGCGTCCCACACAATGCTCCGTCATAAACTAGTGCTGTTGCCTAGGTCTGTTTTTTTCGAGACGATAATATTGATAACAACTTTAATACTTTAGTACTGGGTGGAGTACTGCGTACAGAGACCAAGGTACACTGACCTGGGATATCAGCTGAATTCCAGTAAATATCACTATGGCAATGGATGACAAAATGAAAATACAAACAAACAAATGAATCAAAAATATAGTTTGGCTGTAAAGGTAAAATCTCAAAAGGAAAAGCCATAGAGAAAGATAAAATGTATTAAAGTATCATAAATGGAAATTGCTGACAAGTACCACTTTAAAAGGGGCAATCTGCAGTTCCTACATCAATTTTTGGACATATAAATAAATTATATGTTCCCATTGATTCTTGAAGAATATAACTCATAAATGTCTCATGAGCTTAGTTCAACTGTCGTACCACATCAGAACCATAAAAATATATGCTTGTTTTACTCCAATGTTTGTAAACAGTGTAAAAGTAAACAAAAATTGCATAGCCTCAAAACATGGTTAAAGCTATCGTTTTGATATCATGGTTGATCAGACCTTGCATCCATAGCTCTATCTATGAATTTGAGAGTGGTTACATTTCTCCATCCCCATTACTAAGCTTTTTACCGAAACAGTGGCGGGGACAACACTTTGTTATTGTTTCAACTGCGCATTGCCCCTTTAACTACACATGATACTGATGAGACTGACAGTGTACTTGCCGGTGAAAATACAATTCATTATATCTCTAATGAGAAATAATGAATATAGTCGGCTATCTAGGCTACAGCAGCTGCCCGATACATCATTTTATGCTTATGCTTTCTTGTCTTCAACATTCACGATTGGAATTTATCCAATAACCCCAGGCAGAGATAGCACGAGTGGATGATGTTGCCTTTCCTGTTGTTCATGGTCGGGGTGCTGGTCATGCTCTTAACAAGACCTGACATTTTTATACGGAGGGAAGAACTCTTCTTCTAAATAGACTGTTCCAAAGTTAAAATGTGTATGCTAAAATATCGTCTCATCTCCTAGCTTATCAAACGAACTTCACTGGGGCCTCCTACTGGAGATTCCTCAGAAAAGTTATTTTGGTCAACTGCCGGATACATAAAAAACAAACAAATTAAACCTATTTCCACAAAAACTATGATGCTAACACATTAGTATTTTAGGTGACTCAAATTGGGGTCTGATCTGCTGATAATCTCTTTGATCTTTCATTTCCGTCTTGCGCCTCCATCCACAGTTTGTCTCTGTAGACTCCTGGGAGATTGATCGCAACTCTATAAAACTGTCTAAGAGACTGGGTGAAGGTTCATTTGGAATGGTCTATCAAGGCAAGTGCATTCACCCAATTGCTTATACCTATCAAGTTGTTTCATCTACGTAAGTGCCTAGGAAGGAGGGGTTATGGCCCAATAAGTACAGTGGGGCAAAAAAGTATTTAGTCAGCCACCAATTGTGCAAGTTCTCCCACTTAAAAAGATGAGAGAGGCCTGTAATTTTCATCATAGGTACACTTCAACTATGACAGACAAAATGAGAAAGAAAATCCAGAAAATCACCTTGTAGGATTTTGTATGAATTTATTTAGAAATTATGGTGGATAATAAGTATTCTGAAAGGCCCCTGAGTCTGCAACTCAACTAAGCAAAGGGCTACACCAAACAAGTGGCACCATGAAGACCAATGAGCTCTCCAAACAGGTCAGGAACAAAGTTGTGGAGAAGTACAGATCAGGGTTGGCTTAACTTCTTGGTGCACCCATCCCGTTAGCGGGATCATTTTCGTCAACATCCGCTGAATTGCAGAGTGCCAAATTCAAATTAAATTACTAAAAATATTTAATTTTTATGAAATCACAAGTGCAATATAGCAAAACATAGCTTAGCTTGTTGTTAATCCACCTGGCGTGTCAGATAAAAAAATTAAAAAAGCTTTTCCGCGAAAGCAAACCAAGCATTTATGTAAGGACATCTCTCTCAGCAGACAAAACATTACAAACAGCTGGCAGCAAAGTAGATTGGTCACGAAAGTCAGAAAAGCAATAAAATGAATCGCTTACCTTTGGTGATCTTCGGATGTTTGCACTCACGAGACTCCCAGTTACACAATAAATGTTCATTTTGTTCCATAAAGATTATTTTTTATATCCAAAATACCTCCATTTGGTTGGCGCATTATGTTCAGTAATCCACAGGCTCGAGCGGTCACTACGGGGCAGACGATATCAGAATAAAAGGCTGAAACTATGTCTAAAGACTGTTCACACCATGTGGAAGCCATAGGGAAAGGAATCTCGTTGATTTCCCTTTAAATGGAGGGAAGGCATGCAATGGAACAGGGAGCTTTCAAAATAGATGGCACTTCCTCTTTGCATTTTCCTCAGGTTTTCGCCTGCAATATCAGTTCTGTTATACTCACAGATTATATTTTGATAGTTTTGGAAAGTTTATAGTTATTTTCTATCCTAATCTGGCAATTATATGCATATTTTAGTTTCTGGGCCTGAGAAATAGGCAGTTTCATTTGGGTATGTTTTTCATCCAAACATCAAAATACTGCCCCCTACACTCAACAGGTTAATATAAAATATTAGAAACTTTGAACATCCCACGGAGCACTGTTAAATACATAATAAAAAAATTGAAAGAATATGGCACGACAACAAACCTGCCAAGAGAGGGCCACCCACCAAAACTCACAGACCAGGCAAGGAGGACATGAATCAGAGAGGCAACAAAGAGCCCAAAGATAACCCTGAAGGAGTTGCAAAGCTCGACAGCGGAGATTGGAGTATCTGTCCATAGAACCACTTTAAGCGGTACACTTCACAGAGCTGGGCTTTACGGAAGAGTGGGCAGAAAAATGCCATTGCTTAAAGAAAAGAATAAGCAAACAACAAAGCATGTTGGAGACTCCCCAAACATATGGAAGAAGGTACTCTAGTCAGATGAGATTCAAATTAAGCTTTCTGGCATCAAGGAAAAAGCTATGTCTGGCACAAACCCAACACCTCTCATCACCCCAAGAACACCACTCCCCACAGTGAAGCATGGTGGTGGCAGCATCATGCTGTGGGTATGTTTCAGAATTGAAGGAATGATGGTTTGAGCTAAATACAGAGAAATTCTTGAGGGAAACCTGTTTCAGTCTTCCAGAGATTTGAGACTAGGATGGAGGATCTCCTTCCAGCAGGACAATGACACTAAGCATACTCCTAAAGCAACACTTGAGTGGTTTAAGGGGAAACATTTAAATGTCTTGGAATGGCCTAGTCAAAGCCCCGACCTCAATTCAATTGAGAATCTGTGGTATGACTTGAAGGAGCTGGAGCAGTTTTGCCTTGGAAGAATGGGCAAAAATCCTAGTGGCTAGATGTGCCAAGCTTATAGAAACATACCCCAAGAGACTTGCAGCTGTAATTGCTGCAAAAGGTGGATCTACAAAGTATTGACTTTGGGGGTTTGAATAGTTATGTACACTCAAGTATTCAGTGTGTTTGTCTTATTTGTTTGAAATTATTTTGCATCTTCAGTGGTAGGCATGTTATGTAAATAAAATGATACAAACCCCCCAAAAAATCTATTTTAGTTCCAGGTTGTAAGGCAAAAAAAATAGGAAAATTGCCAAGGGGGTAAATACTTCCGTAAACCACTGTACGTTTTCAGACCGTTTGCTATGAGACTTGAAATTGAGCTCAGGTGCATCCTGTTTCCATTAATCATCCTTGAGATGTTTCTACAACTTGAGTGGCCAGACGGAAGCCACTCCTCATTAAAAGGCACATCACAGCTCGCTTGGAGTTTGCCAAAGGGTACCTAAAGACTCTCAGACCATAAGAAATAAGATTATCTAGTCTGATGAAATGCCAAGCGACAATTCTGGAGGAAACCGGGCACCATCCCAATGGGGAAGCATGGTGATGGCAGCATAGTGATGTGGGGATGTTTTTCAGCAGTAGGGACTGGGAGATTAGTCAGGATTGAGGCAAAGATGAACAGAGCAAAGTACAGAGAGATCCTTGATGAAAGCCTGCTCCAGAGTGCTCAGGACACCAGACTGGGGCGAAGGTTCACCTTTCAACAGGACAACAGCCCTAAGCACATAGCCAAGACAACGCAGGAGTGGCTTTGGGATAAGTCTCTGAATGTCCTTGAGTGGTCCAGCCAGAGCCGGAACATGAACCCGGTCGAACATCTCTGGAGACACCTGAAAATAGCTGTGCAGCAACTCTCCCCATCCAACCTGACATATCTTGAGAGGATCTGCAGAGAAGAATGGGAGAAACTCCCCAAATACATGTGTGCCAAGCTTGTAGCATCATACCCAGGAAGACTCAAGGCTGTAATCGCTGCCAAATATGCTTCAACAAAATACTGAGATAAGGATCTGAATATTTACGTAAATATGATATTTCAGTTTTATTTTTTACATAAATTTGGGTTTGACTTATATTGGGAGTTGTCACATATACTCCCTATCTGGCAGATTTGATTATTACACACACCGTGTCACCATCGACACGTGTACCAGCTCTTATTGACACTCACATGGACTCCATCACCTGCCCTATTTACAGTGCCTTGCGAAAGTATTCGGCCCCCTTGAACTTTGCGACCTTTTGCCACATTTCAGGCTTCAAACATAAAGATATAAAACTGTATTTTTTTGTGAAGATTCAACAACAAGTGGGACACAATCATGAAGTGGAACGACATTTATTGGATATTTCAAACTTTTTTAACAAATCAAAAACTGAAAAATTGGGCGTGCAAAATTATTCAGCCCCCTTAAGTTAATACTTTGTAGTGCCACCTTTTGCTGCGATTACAGCTGTAAGTTGCTTGGGGTATGTCTCTATCAGTTTTGCACATCGCACATTTGCACATTTCCCATTCCTCCTTGCAAAACAGCTCGAGCTCAGTGAGGTTGGATGGAGAGCATTTGTGAACAGCAGTTTTCAGTTCTTTCCACAGATTCTCGATTGGATTCAGGTCTGGACTTTGACTTGGCCATTCTAACACCTGGATATGTTTATTTTTGAACCATTCCATTGTAGATTTTGCTTTATGTTTTGGATAATTGTCTTGTTGGAAGACAAATCTCCGTCCCAGTCTCCTGTGGTCCTGTATTTGGCTCCATCCATCTTCCCATCAATTTTAACCATCTTCCCTGTCCCTGCTGAAGAAAAGCAGGCCCAAACCATGATGCTGCCACCACCATGTTTGACAGTGGGGATGGTGTGTTCAGGGTGATGAGCTGTGTTGCTTTTACGCCAAACATAACGTTTTGCATTGTTGTCAAAAATTTCAAATTTGGTTTCATCTGACCAGAGCACCTTCTTCCACATGTTTGGTGTGTCTCCCAGGTGGCTTGTGGCAAACTTTAAACAACACTTTTTATGGATATCTTTAAGAAATGGCTTTCTTCTTGCCACTCTTCCATAAAGGCCAGATTTGTGCAATATACGACTGATTGTTGTCCTATGTTGTCCAAAAACAGCCCTATCTGGTGTAACAAACACAAAGACAGGAACAATCACCCACAAAACCCAACACCAAACAGGCTACCTAAATATGGTTCCCAATCAGAGACAATGACTAACACCTGCCTCTGATTGAGAACCATATCAGGCCCCAACACAGAAACAGACAAACAAGACATCCAACATAGAATGCCCACTCAGATCACACCCTGACCAAACAAAACATAGAACATACAAAGCAAACTATGGTCAGGGTGTGACACCATTAATAAGAAGGGGCTAAAAGCATCTTATATGGTGAGCTACCAAGTGGCTAGGACAGGCAAGCCACATACTATTGTGGAGGAATTAATTCTTCGTTCTGCTGGGGATATGGCTGGGACAATGCTAGGGGAAAAGAACAAAAAAACTATACAGACAATGTCTTCATCAAACAACACTGTTTCACGACGCATCAGTGACATGGCAGGAGACGTTGTGAAATAATTACTGCTTTGCATACAAGCCAGTGATTCTATGTGTTACAGCTGGATGAGTCAACAGACGTGGCGGGCCTGGCACAGCTCCTGGTATATGTCTGTTTTGTTTATGGGGGTCAATTAAGGAAGACATCGTCTTCTGTAAGCCACTGGAAACCAGGACAACAGGAGAGGATATTTTTAAAGTACTGGACAGCTTTGTGACATCAAATGGACTTTGGTGGTCAAGATGTGTTGGTATCTGTACTGATGGCGCTAAAGCCATGACAGGGAGACATAATGGAATGGTAATACACGTGCAAGCAGTTGCTCCCAATGCCCCTTGGGTACACTGCAGCATTCACCGAGAGGCTCTTGCTGTCAAAGGAATGCCTGACAGCTTGAAATACTTTTTGGACACTACAGTGAAAATGGTTAACTTTGTTAAAGCAAGGCCCCTGAACTCTCGTGTATTTTCTGCACTATGCAATGATATGGGCAGCGACCATGTAATGCTTTTACAACATTTTACAACATAGAAGTGTGCTGGTTATCAAGGGGCAAAGTACTGACATGTTTTTTAGAATTGAGAGATGAGCTTAAAGTTTTCTTTACTGACCATAATTTTCACTTGTCTGGCAGCTTGCACGATGACTAGTTTCTCACACGACTGGCCTATCTGGGTGATGTTCTTTCTCACCTGAATGATCTGAATCCAGGATTACAGGGACTCTCCGATACTATATTCAATGTGTGGGACAAAATTGAGGCTATGATTAAGAAGTTGGAGCTCTTCTCTGTCTGCATTAACAAGGACAACACACAGGTCTTCCATCATTGTATGATTATTTGTGTGCAAATGAACTCAAGTGTACGAACAATGTCAAATGTGTTATAGCGAAGCACCTGAGTGAGTTGGGTGCGCAATTACGCAGGTACTTTCCCGAAACAGATGGCACAAGCGGTTCTGTGAAAACTTTATTTAATCAGAATCCACCTGCCATATAACAGGTGTAACTGGAATGTCCCTGGTTGGCTCATGCTCAGGCTCATGCTCCCTTCCCTATGAGTTGACCTAGTTTAACTTTCCATCCTACCAATTTTGTCCTCTCATTTATCATGTGTTGCAAGTTGTCACACCAATAATAGTATTTACAAACACTCTTCAAATCACCCTTGCTCTGATCATATTGAGCCAAAATGGAGATTGATGTGATTCTATAGCAATTGTTGTGCTCATGAATTTGTGAACAACCAAACCTTCATTCCTTTGCATCTCAATATCATTGTACAGTATGTCATCAATATCAATAATTAGTAATTGACCGCGGCAGCTTTCCAATCTTTGGGAATCTCAGACGATATAGTCTCGCTACTGTTATTTTACTGCTGCTCTTTAATTACTTGTTACTTTTATTTCTTATACTTGTCCGTATTTTTTTTAAACTGCATTGTTGGCTAGGGGCTCATAAGTAAGCATTTCACTGTAAAGTCTACACCTGTTGTATTCCGCGCATGTGAATAATACAATTTGATTTGATTTGATTTGACTTCCAACCTGTTTGTTCTTTTGTTGTCCATAATAATGGAACATTGTATGCCAACCTTTTTTAGTCCAATAAATCTATTTTTGTCTGAGTACAATATTTTTGAAGTTTCTGATAAATCTTGGTACCAGAAAAAAGTCCTAGTGACATAATGTTTTACTGTATGAGCCCCCAACAGTCCCTGTCCTGTGTAGATATCAACTGATAATTGACAAACATTCCATTATATGCAAAATGACTGGGACGTACCAAAAAACTAGGCCAGCACATCTGAGCAAACAAATACAGTCCATGAAACTTGAACTTTCATGACTTTCAGCACTGTTATCATTTTAAATTAAGTAGTAGGCTATAGCAACAGTAAATACATTCTGTTTTCAAAACAGGGACGTGCATGGTGCGATATGAATGATTGCCAAGTTCAAACTATGACTAAGTATCGAAACAATGATAAAACAGCTAGATTGACCGGTTATCTCTTCAGCATTTGCACAGCAGTTGTCATTGTAAACAATAATTTGTTCTTAACTGATTTACCTAGTTAAATAACGGTTAAATCAAATAAATAAACAAACAAACTGATGCCTATTCATGTGATGATGGATAGTACCGTTGTAGCTTGGACATAATGACACATTTATCAATTATATCAATGGACAGGCCGAAGTAATTAATTGAAATGGCCAATGAACAACGGTAAATATTGCAGATTAGGCTACACCTTTACATTATATCGTTCTGTTGACTGACAGGAAGGAGTAGCTGAAATATAAAGTGATGTTTGAGGACTAGGAGAGATGACAGTTGCACTATAATAGCTTTCGTTTTCTTCGAAACTGACAACAAATAACCATAGACCAAAGCGCACCAACAATATATATTCTAAGCCGCTGTTTCTCTTCAAGGATACTGGTAAGATTTAAGTCAATTTCACTAAACTATTCCACTACCTTGCAATGTAAAAATTGTCAAAGAAACACTCAGAACGCGGAACAAATCAATCTCAAAACAAAATGTGCCTTCTTTCCAATGACAGCTGTTTAACTTGAGTCCGTATATTTATTGATCAAGTAGTAGTAGACTCGTTTCTCCTATCGTCGGTGTAAACCTTCAAGATGTGAATTCGAAGTATGAATGTAATCGAACAATTTAACAAAGTCCCATGTTTTCCGTTCAACAGCTCATACGTGGATGAGGGTATGGATTATTTAGACATGATGGATCCCTTTTGGACCCACCAACACTATTATCCAAATGAGAACGTGAACACAGGTAAGCCTGTTATACAGTTGAACTCGACATAGAACTACTTTATTTTATTAGTTCCAAATGGCAGTCATACAACTGAAATAATATACATTCACATACACATACACATACAAATATTGGGGTTTGAGAGACATGTGTGCTACCTTTATCCAGTGGTGGAAAGAGTACCCAATTGTCATACTTGCGTAAAAGTATAAATACCTCAATAGAAAGTTACTCAAGTAAAAGTGAAAGTCACCCTGTAAAATCCTACTTGATTAAAAGTATTTGGTCCTAAATATACTTAAGTATCAAAAGTAAATGGAATTGCTCAAATATACATAAGTATCAAAAGTGAAAGTATAAATCATTTCACATTTCTTATATTAAGCAAAGCAGGTGGCGCCATTTTCTTGTTTTAAAAATGGGGCACACCAACACTCCAACACATAATTTACAAATTATGATTAATTGATTAATTTGTGTTAGTGACTCTGCCAGATCAGAGGAAGCAGGGATGACCACGTGTCCTCTTGATAGTGAATTGGACCATTTTCCTGTCCTGCTAAACACTCACAATGTAAATAGTACTTTTGGGTGTCAGGGAAAATGTATGGAGGAAAAGTTAATTATTTTCGTTGGGAATGTAGTGAAGTAAAAGTGAAAGTTTTTAAAAATATAAACAATGAAGTAAAATACAGATACTCCAAAAAACGACTTAAGTCGCCTTTCTTTCCAGTTCTCTGCTGCCAGTGACTGGAACGAATTGCAAAAATCGCTGAAGCTGGAGACTTACATTTCCCACACTATACATAGTCCATCTGTAAATAGCCCACCCAATCTACCTACCTACCCCAATATTGTTTTTATTTACTTTGCTGCTCTTTTGTACACCAGTATCAATACTTACGCACCACCATTTGCTCATCATCATCTGCTCATCTATCACTCCAGTCTTATACTTTGCTACTATGGCCTATTTATTGCCTTACCTCCTTGTGCATTTTGCACACACTGTATATAGACTTTCTTTTTTTCTATTGTGTTATTGACTGTACGCTTGTTTATTCCATGTGTAACTCTGTGTTGTTGTTTCTGTCGCACTGCTTTGCTTTATCTTGGCCAGGTCGCAGTTGTAAATGAGAACTTGTTCTCAACTAGCTTACCTGGTTAAATAAAGGTGAAATAAATAAAAAATAAAAATCATATATAGGCCTACATCAGTGGTGTAAAGTACTTTAAGTAAAAATACTTTAAAGTTCTACTTAAGTCATTTTTGAGGGTTATCTGTACTTTAATTTACTATTTATATTTTTGACTACTTTTACTTTTACTTCACTACATTCCTAAAGAAAATAATGTACTTTTTACTCCATACATTTTCCCTGACACCCAAAAGTTCTTGTTACATTTTGAATGCTTAGCAGGACTGGAAAATAGTCCAATGCACGCACTTATCAAGAGAACATCCCTGGTCATCCACACTGCCTCTGATCTGGCGGACTCAATAAGCACAAATGGTTCATTGGTAAATGATGTCTGAGTGTTGACGTGTGCCCGTGGCTATTCGTAAATTTAAAAAAAAACAAGAAAATTGTGCCTTCTGGTTTGCTTAAATATAAGTGATTTGAAATTATTTCTACGTTTATACTTCAAATCAAATCAAGGTTTATTTGTCACGTGCGCCGAATACAACAGGTGTAGGTAGACCTTACAGTGAAATGCTTACTTACAGGCTCTAACCAATAGTGCAAAAAAAAGATGTGTGTGTGTGTGTGTGTGTGTGTGTGTGTGTAGGTCAGTAAAGAAATAAAACAACAGTAAAAAGACATTTGAAAATAAGAGTAGCAAGGCTATATACAGACACCGTTTATTCAGGCTTATTGAGGTAGTATGTACATGTAGGTATGGTTAAAGTGACTATGCATATATGATAAAAAGAGGGGTTGGCGGATGGTGCCACCCAATGCAGATAGCCCGGTTAGCCAATGTGCGGGAGCATAGTTAAAGTGACTATGCATATATGATAAACAGAGATTAGCAGCAGTGTAAAAGAGGGGGGGGGGGGGGGGGGGGCACACAATGCATTTGGTTACCTGTTTGGGAGTCTTATGGCTTGAGGGTAAAAACTGTTGAGAAGCCTTTTTGTCCTAGACATGGCACTCCGGTACCGCTTGCCATGCGGTAGTAGAGAAAACAGTCTATGACTGGGGTGGCTGGGGTCTTTGGCAATTTTTAGGGCCTTCCTCTGACACCGCCTGGTGTAGAGGTCCTGGATGACAGGCAGCTTTGCCCCCATGCTGTACTGGGCCGTAGGCACTACCCTCTGAAGTGTCTTGCGGTCGGAGGCCGAGCAATTGCCGATCCAGGCAGTGATGCAACCGGTCAGGATGTTCTTGATGTTGCAGCTGTAGAACCTTTTTAGGATCTGAGGACCCATGCCAAATCTTTTTAGTTTCCTGAGGGGGAATAGGCTTTGTCGTGCCCTCTTCACAGCTGTCTTGGTGTGTTTGAACCATCCTAGTTTGTTGGTGATGTGGACATCAAGGAACTTGAAGCTCTCAACCTGCTCCACTACAGCCCCGTTGATGAGAATGGAGGCGTGCTCGGTGCTGCTTTTCCTGTAGTCCACAATCATCTCCTTAGTCTTGGTTACGTTGAGCTGGCACCACCCGGTCAGGTCTCTGACCTTCTCCCTATAGGCTGTCTCTTCGTTGTCGGTGATCAGGCCTACCACTTTTGTGTCGTCTGCAAACTTAATGATGGTGTTGGAGTCATGCCTGGCCATGCAGTCGTGGGTGAACAGGGAGTACAGGAGGGGACTGAGCATGCACCCCTGGGGAGCTCCAGTGTTGAGGATCAGCGAAGTGGAGATGTTGCTACCTACCCCCACCACCTGGGGGCGGCCCGTCAGAAAGTCCAGGGTCCAGTTGCAGAGGGAGGTGTTTAGTCCCAGGTTCCTTAGCTTTGTGATGAGCTTTTAGGGTACTATGGTATTGAACGCTGAGCTGTAGTCAATGAATAGCATTCTGACATAGGTGTTCCTTTTGTCCAGATGGGAGAGGGCAGTGTGGAGTGCAATAGAGATTGCATCATCTGTGGATCTGTTTGGGTGGTAAGCAAATTGGAGTGGGTCTAGGGTTTATGGGATAATGGTGTTGATGTGAGCCATTACTAGCCTTTCAAAGCACTTCATGGCTACGGACGTGAGTGCTACGGATCTGTAGTCATTTAGGCATGTTGCCTTTGTGTTCTTGGGCACATGGACTACGGTGGTCTGCTTGAAACATGTTGGTATTACAGACTCAAACAGAGACATTGTCACGTTCTGACCTCTATTTCCGTTGTTTTGTATTTATTTAGTATGGTCAGGGCGTGAGTTGGGTGGGCAGTCTATGTTTGTTTTTCTATGTTTTGGGGCATTTCTATGTTTTCGGCCTAGTATGGTTCTCAATCAGAGGCAGGTGTCATTAGTTGTCTCTGATTGAGAATCATACTTAGGTAGCCTGGGTTGCACTGTTTGTTTGTGGGTGATTGTCTATGTTGATGGCTTGTTTCAGCACAGTCCATATGATTAGCTTCACGGTTGTTATTTTGTTTACTGGTTTTGTATAGTGTTCAGTGTTCACTACTTTCTTTATTAAAGATTGACCATGGACACTTACCACGCCGCGTATTGGTCCTCAGATCCATCTCGCCTCTCCTCTTCAGATGAAGAGGAGGACGGCCGTGACAGACATGTTGAAAATGTCAGTGAAGACACCTGCCTGTTGGTCAGCACATGCCCGGAGCACACGTCCTGGTAATCCGTCTGGCCCCGCAGCCTTGTGTATGTTGACCTGTTTAAAGGTCTTACTCACGTCGGCTACGGAGAGCGTGATCACACAGTCGTCCGGAACAGCTGATGCTCTCATGCATGCCTCAGTGTTGCTTGCCTCGAAGCGAGCATAAAAGGGATTTAGCTCATCTGGTAGGCTCGTGTCACTGGGCAGCTCGCGGCTGTGCTTCCCTTTGTAGTCTGTAATAGTTTGCGAGCCCTGCCACATCCGACGAGCGTTGGAGCCGGTGTAGTATGATTCAAGATGTAGTATGATTCAATCTTAGCCCTGTATTGACGCTTTGCCTGTTTGATGGTTTGTCTGAGGGAATAACGGGATTTCTTGGAAGCTTCCGGGTTAGCCTTTAGCTCAGTGCGGATGTTGCCTGTAATCCATGGCTTCTGGTTGGGGTATGTACGTACAGTCACTGTGGGGACGACGTCCTCAATGCACTTATTGACAAAGCCAGTGACTGATGTGGTGTATTCCTCAATGTCATCGGAAGAATCCCGGCACATGTTCCAGTCTGTGATACACAGTCCTGTAGTTTAGCATCTGCTTCATCTGACCACTTTTCTATAGACCGAGTCACTGGTGCTTCCTGCTTTAATTTTTGCTTGTAAGCAGGAATCAGGAGGATAGAGTTGTGGTCGGATTTACCAAATGGCGAGGGAGAGCTTTGTATGCGTCTCTGTGTGTGGAGTACAGGTGATCTAGAAATTTTTGCCCTCTGAGTTGCTAATTTAACATGTTGATAGAGATTTTGTAGAACTGATTTAAGTTTCCCTACGGCCACTAGAAGCGCCTCCTCTGAGTGAGTGGTTTCCTGTTTGCTTATTTCCTTATACAGCTGACTGAGTGCGGTCTTAGTGCCAGCATCTGTTTGTGGTGGTAAATAAACAGCCACTAAAAGTATAGCTGAGAACTCTCTAGGCAAGTAGTGTGGCCTGCAATTTATCACAATATACTCTACTTCAGGCGAGCAAAATCTAGAGACTTCCTTAGATTTCGTGCACCAGCTGTTGTTTACAAATATGCACAAATATGTTCTTACCGGAGTGTGCTGTTCTATCCTGCCGGTGCAGCGTGTATCCCGCTAGCTGAATATCCATGTCGTCATTCAGCCACGATTCCGTGAAACATAGGATATTACCGTTTTTGATGTCCCTTTGGTAGGATATTCGTGATCGTACCTCGTCTAATTTATACTTAAGTATATTCTAGCAATTACATGTACTTTTGGTACTTAAGTATATTTAAAACCAAATACTTTTTGACTTTTTCTCAAGTAGTATTTTACTGGGTGACTTTCACTTTTATTTTAGGTATTTTATATTAAGGTATCTTTACTTTTACTCAAGTATGACAATTGGATACTTTTTCCACCACTGGCCTACACACACAAAACATTGCATAATGACATATACAGTATTTAGCCTAGACGACACAACACAATATAGCTACTGTATGAGCTGCCTCTCTGTCAGTCATCATGCCACTAATTATTCATATTCTGTCCTTATTTTAGACAATAAAACCATACTCTATTATGGTTTGCACAATCAAGGGGCAACCTGTTATTTGAACAGTGTGCTGCAGGTCCTCTTCATGACTAAGGGCTTCAGAGAGGCTGTGGAAAGGTTTGGGTACTCCTACTCTTCTGTCACATTTTCTGTTGTGAATACAAAAGAAGCCAGGCCATTTACTGGCAATTGTCAAAAGCTTTTCAAAACTGGTAACAAGCTATGCACTTTTGGAGATATACAGTAACCAAGTAGCCTCTATCCCTAGTGGCTATAAGAGTACATTTATTGGCTATTGACAATAATACTATGAATCTTAACTGCCAATAAGTTATTAGGAGATGTTGCTAATAAATATAACAATTTATTGTTCTTAAATGTCTCATTTACAGCCAAGAGCAGGATAATGTTGAACAGAACACTTTTGATCTTCAGCTGAAATGTTTATTTGAGACTTTAAAGAAAAAACAAGCTCACACTAAAGATGTCACATCAAAACTGGGCATTGAAAAGGGTAAGTCAAGCAAAAGTATCAGAGCTGAGAAATAATCAGCATTTTAAGTATCAGTATAGGTGTACAGGCACTTTAATAGCACGGTATTTGATGATACCATTGAAAAGAGTATTCTTTGAAGTATAACCTATTGCCTTAATGAGTGTAGCACTATCATTCATTAGATCAAAGGATGTACCATTACTTGTTTTTATTGCTTCTAATGCAGTGTTCGAGCAAGGTGATGCTGCTGAATATTTTGAGAAGATTTTAAGCAAGGTCAATCCGGATGTGTCTAAGGTATTGCTTCGCTCAACAAATGTAAGTGCAATTCAATGTATAGAAATTATGAAATTACAAGACTGACAAAAGTTTGTTTTTTAGGTATTTCAAGGACATTTGAAGCACACTGCCACCTGTTCTATATCTGACCGTCATGTGAACAGTGAGGAAGTTGGTCCATTTTGGACTGTGCCTCTCTCTATGGAAGATAACAACTACAGTGTGGTAGGGAAATGTCTATTTCACATGTTATAGCAACTCTAACATGTTATACATACAGGGCTGTCAAATACTTCAAATGGCATGTAGTATGCAATGTGTCTTCATGAAATGTAATTGTAGTTGGCATGTGCAAATTTTGTATTGTAAAAAATATATATATACATCTAGTTAAATGTTTTTGAATTAACAGCATATTCGTTCAGTGAGAATGGATTTACTGTATGTTGGAATTTGAGGAAAAAAGCAAATGAATTACATTTAGTCTTGTATGATAATGATACCAACATTTGATATTTTGTGACAAATTGGTTGAGGCAAATACCACTGTACCGTTGGGCTGCTGACGTTGGAGGTGCAAGATACAATACTGTTTGCTTTTTCAGAGAGATGGTTTGGAGGATTTTTTCAAGTCTTCAACTGTCAGTGGTGACAATCAGATGTACTGTGACCACTGCGATGGGAAAACAGATGCAATCCTTGTGAGTAATGGTATACAATCAATACTCAATCAATATGCTACATCGATACTTGTATCAAAAGCTTCTTAAAAAAAGGTAACACTGTGAAAATACTATGTTACTGGGTCTTCTAGAGGTGTGATAATAGTGTGTTTTGGTGTCTCCAGGCATGTAAGATGGTACATCCCCCAGAGATTCTAACTCTGCTCCTCAAGAGGTTTGAGTTTGACTACAACAGGATGTCTTATGTCAAAATTGAGAGCTGTGTGGAGGTGCCTCGAATGTTACAGACAAAGGTAACTATAAAATGTTATTTTATACAGGTTATTATGTTATAAAACACTTTTTCATTAAGTTGTATAACTTAGGTAGTAATGTTAATTGCCTTTAAAAATAGAGTAGGATTGTAATATGTGTTTTCAGTGTGTTCCTTTATAGCCCTCCTCCTCACTGTACCTTTCCCTACTTTTGGACCTATCTGAAAAAGCTCAGGGATTTTCCTGTTCATGGGCGACCTTTTGATTTACTCAATGTCTCTGAACAGGACTGTGACTATGAACTCTATGCAGTTGTGGACCATGTGGGAAGTCTAAGAGGTGGACATTACACTGCTAGAATCAAGTCCTATGATGATCACAACTGGTATGTGTTCGATGACAGCTACGTCACACAGGTAAGGTATACTTAGCTTTTTAAAATCTAGTATATACTACCCTGCTATTTCCTCAACATGCGTACCATCCCTAGTTATAGTTGAACACTGCTGCTCCTCTCTTACAGCTCAATTCAAAACCATTTGAACAAGATGAGAGTTTTAGGTAAATATAGATGTGGGTGCAATTTATTTGCAAACTTGTGTCCATTTAATTAAGTGTAATTGTCAAATTAGAAAAGCCTTGAAGTAACTAATTATTATTCCATTACTGTAGGTCCCAGAGTGCGTACCTGCTTATGTACAGGAAATGTAAGTTAACAAATGTGAATTGTCTTTTTTATCTATGTGGTTCTATTTTATCACATGTCATTCATGTGATTTTACTTCTCCATAAGGTCAAACATTCCTCTATTTGATCAATCACAGTGAACCTGTGTTACTTACCTCTGTCACTCTGTCAATTTCCCTCCGTTTCTAAGTGGATTCTCCAGATCGTCAGATGAACCATGAAAACGATCACAAATGTTCACTCAGTGACTCTCAACAATCTACTCCTTCCTGTTCCTTTGAGATGGGAGCCAGCGGAACAAGAGAAGAAGAAGAAGAAGACAGAAAAGTTAAATCAAATCAATCTATCAATACAGTTGACTTGGTAGGGAGAACAGAAGTTGTCCCAGAGGAAAGACAGAATGATGATGGAAAGGTTGGTGATATGATAAGACAGATGAACATAAACGTTTTGAGTGGAGAGGATAACGTTGCTGCTACTGATGATAAAGACAATTATTTTAATGGAGAGAAAGAACAGAAAGTAGGGGATGATGTTGTTGGACAAAAAGAACAGGAAGGTGAAGTGGCCAATGTTGAGATGCAAATGAATGATGAAGGGAGCAGGGAAGAGGGAATGACAAGAAAGTATCATGGTGTAAAAGGAGATCTGGAAGAAGGGGAGGAAGGTGGACAGAATCAAAGAGATAAGCCAAAGAAAAGGGAGGTTATAGTTGTGGATGTTGTGGATGAAGCTGGACAGAATCAAAGAGATAAGGCAAGGAAACGGGAGGATATTGTTGTGGATGTAGATCATGTCTTGGAAAATGGAACAGAGGGTGATGTGATGAGTAGAAAGGATGCGGTTGTGACGGACAGAGATGGAGATAATAATGAGAGAAAGAGGAATAGAGATGGTGCAGCAAAGACAAAGCCAGGTAGAATAATAGATGACACTGGGGATGGTAGAACAGCAAAAAGAAATGGTGGTGAGTTAAAGACAATACAGGTTGAAGTGGCAAAGTTAGGAGAGGATTGTGATGTGACAACGATGAGCCAAACTAACCACAGTAAATCTCCCAGTTCAGTTCATATGTTTCAGAACAGACTGACAGACATCCCAGAGGAAACAACCACATGTTTTTGCTTCAAGAGTATAAGAGGGAGAGGGGAAAAGAGGAGTGAACATGACAAAGGGAAGAAAATGAAATTGGAGAAGAGCAGAAAAGGTGAAAGGAAGAGTATGTTAGGAGGGCAGAGTAGAAAAGAGAAAAATAAGGAAAAGGCAAATAGAAAAAAAAATGAAAAGAGAAGAGAGGAGGAAATAAAGAAAAGCTCAAAGAGAGAATAGAGGAGAAAAAGAAGAACCCAGTGGGAAAGAGAAAAGGTTACCTTTAAGTTTAAAATGATACTAATAAATAGAATTTAATGAAAATCATGAGAATGGTTCTATCTAAAAAATTTAGTAATGAACTTTGATGGTATTCTCAATTGAACCAAACAAGGATTAGTGAGACAGCTGCGATAAATGGCTCTTCTAATTTTGCCAGACTGACATGGCTTGGCATTGTGTTTGTGTATATAGATTCAAACAGAGCTATAGTGGGCAACGGTTGTGATAATGAAATAATGGTAATGGCATTAACTTTGGATCTGAATAATGTAAGGAATCATTTTTGTAATTCATACATTTAATAGAATTTCAAACTGGATTCAAATTACCCTTTTTGTCTCCCCCTGCTTCACACTACTGGCTCAAATTCAACCCACATCTTAGAAACGTTCACTTTCCATCTTTCCATAACACATGCTTGATGTCACGGTTCAGTTCACCAATTCAGTTCATGCCATTGATCCTTGAACATCTCTGATACAGAATCATCATAATCACTGTTGCCTGCAAAGATATGACTGGAACTCGAAAACATTATACTTTTATTGAAGTGGTGGATTATTTTTATCACATTCTCTCAGGCTGGCTAGATGTTTATAATCCCAGAGTGCACAGACTTAGGTACACTGACCTGGGATCTAACCCTAACCCTTTGACTATCGCCTTGGCAATAGGTCACAAAACAGGAAAATATAAAAACAGAGACAGGTCAATTCTGATCATGTGATTGACTATACCTGATACCTGTCATATACAGGTGTAACTGGGATGTCCCTGGTTGGCTCATGTTCTCTTCCCTATGAGTTTACCTAGTTTAACTTTCCACCCTACCTCTTTTGTCCTCTCATTTATAATATGCTACAAACACACACACACACACACACACACATTAAAATACATCAAAGATAAGTAGTGCTCATTATCTGGTCTCCAAGTTGCCACACCAATAACAAACAATACTATTTACTGTGCCATACAGATTGCAAAATAGTTGGCAAGAGATTTTTGATGTACCGATTCCATGGTACAGGGTGTTTGAGCTGATATATAAAACAACGCAAGATTCAAGACTTCATGCTTTTTTAGCTCAAATTATTATATAGAATTCCTGCCACCAACAAAATGTTGAATATTTGGGGCATAAAATCATCGAAGCTCTGCAGGCCTCAGGTTTCTGGTCTCAGGTTCAGGAATGGCTGAAAATGCATAGCATTGATCTAAAATTGACCCTATAAATAGTACTGTTAGGAGATCTGGAGAGACCGGGTCAGTCAATTACTAGTATACTAAAACTCTTAGTAAAAGTATTTATCTTCAACTCGCAGTCTGTAGATTCTATTCGATTAGATAGATTGAAATTGTACGTTAAACATCATAGCATAGTTGAAAGATATGTGTTGCGTAGAAACACGAAGTGGGTGGCCAGCAGAGACAGATGGGATGGGCTGATGGAAGCTGAGGGTTGGTGTGTAGAAATGGAGACAAGTGGGAGTGGAGTTGCTGTGTAAGAGAGAGAATGATGGTCAAAAGATAAACGGGAAAAAAAGCCAAAATAAAACATAATAAAAGTACATTTGAATGACACTAAGTGGCAGTGTTTTTACAACTAATGCCGGTTCGCCTGAGGCTGATGCCATGCAGGTGTTTGTACACATGCATATACACACACACTCTCATTCAAATAAACACATACAAGAACACGCACATACATGTAATGGAGCCAGACCTGCACACAAACATATAAAGTTGGCATTGCTGTTATGATTTCAGTTGTCCTTGATGTCCTTTGTTTTAAATGTATTAATTTTATTTTATTTTTTTGCATTGTTGTGTGCTGTTTTCTTCTGTCTTTTCCTTTTTTCTCTTTAGGTCATTCTCTTGGTTGGTGCGTTGGGGGGTTCATGGGGGTGGGGAATGGAATTTATTGTGGGTTTTTTTCGGAGGGGGGGGGGGGGGGGGGGCTGTGGGAGGCGTCTCAAATAGTTGAGGGACAGCTATTGGTGGACTGTGGGGGGATCTTGGACGGTTCGGGGTTTCACAAGATTGTGATCATGAAAAGGAAGCTATGACATATATTTTATATCACGATCATGCACACGCACCCTCACACATAAGGATGGCTCTGTTGCGGAAAGACATACATGTTTGATAGTGTCTTGATGCTGTATTGTTTGTCCTTCATGTTCTAAATAATTCTTTATTAATAAACTATACTCATAAAAGTAACCCATTTCAACCTGTTTGTTCTTTTGTTGTCCATAATAATGGAACATTATATACCAACCTTTTTTAGTCCTAATAAACCTCTTTTTGTCCAAGTACAATATTTTTGAAGTTTCTGATAAATCTTTGTACCAGTAAAATGTCCTAGTGACATGTTTTATTGTATGAACCCCCAACAGTCCCTATCAGCACATTACATGGTAGGCATTGGGGTTTGTGAGACATGTACCTATATCCTACATGCACACAAAACATATCACATACCGTAAGGACGTGTACACTGAGTGTACAGTCATGGCCAAAAGTTTTGAGAATGACACAAATCTTAACTTTCACAAAGTCTGCTGCCTCAGTGTCTTTAGATATTTTTGTCAGATGTTAGTTACTATGGAATACTGAAGTATAATTACAAGCATTTCATAAGTGTCAAAGGCTTTTATTGATAATTACATGAAGTTGATGCAAAGAGTCAATATTTGCAGTGTTGACCCTTCTTTTTCAAGACCTCTGCAATCCGCTCTGGCATGCTGTCAATTAACTTCTGGGTCACATCCCGACTGATGGCAGCCCATTCTTGCATAGTCAATGCTTGGAGTTTGTCAGAATTTGTGGGTTTATGTTTGTCCGCCCGTCTCTTGAGGATTGACCACAAGTTCTCAATGGAATTAAGGTCTGGGGAGTTTCCTGGACATAGACCCAAAATATTTAATCAACCCTGATAATTGTACCAAAACTTTCTCAAAAAGGTAACATTTAGAAAAATATTATTCTAGAGCTGTGATGATAGTGTGTTTCAAGGGGTGAAATCGTGGTGTAGATATTGGGGGGGACAAACTGTAGACAGGAGTTCAAGGGGGCTCTCCCCTGGAATTCCTTTGACATTTTTTTGCTATTGTCAGATAAAAATGTGCTGTTTTATAGCTCATATCATGCTATTCTTCACATTTTGCCATGAGGATGAGGGAAAATATTGCAGTTTTAAAGTAACTGTCCAGTGAAAGTCGCAATTTAAAAAGTTAATATACTAAAGTATATATAACTCATACCCAAATAATGTTGTTGATTCATTCCTATACTTGTATTTGTGGGCAAAGCATAAATTGGAGAGAAATACTTCCAAAACCCCACCTCAATCTTGATGATGTCATCCCCCTAAGAAGAATGAGCTGGCCAATCAGCGATCTACTCGCATTAATATTTCTATTAATACAGTGCAACCTAAGTATGATTCTCAATCAGAGACAACTCATGACATCTGCCTCTACTAATGACAACTCCCCAAATCATAGAAAAACAAACATAGACTGCCCACCCAACTTACGCCCTGACCATACTAAATAAATACAAAACAAAGGAAATAAAGGTCAGAACGTGACTACATTCTTCTTTTCTTTAATGTAGAACACGAAGAACACTTAAACAAAAAACAACAAAACGATAAGACGAACGTGACCGCTATATGCCTAAATATGGTTCCCAATCAGAGACAACGATAGACAGCTAATTCTAATTGAGAACCAATCTAGGCAACCATAGACATACAATTTACCTAGAAAGGGAACATCCCCATAAACATACAAAACCCCTAAACAAGACAAAAAACACATACATCACCCATGTCACACCCTGACCTAACCAAAATAACAAGGAAAACAAAGAATACTAAGGTCAGGGTGTGACAGTACCTCCCCCCCATAGGTGCGGACTCCTGGCCGCACACCTTAACCTATAGGGGAGGGTCTGGGTGGGCGTCTGTCCATGGTGGCGGCTCTGGCGCTGGACGTGGACCCCACTCCACCATAGTCTTAGTCCGCTTTTGTGGCCTCCTAGGAACGGCGACCCTCGCCGCCAACCTAGGACTGGCAACCCTACTAAAGGGCCCCACTGGACTGAGGGGCAGCTCCGGACTGAGGGGCAGCTCCGGACTGAATGGCAGCTCTGGATCCTGGCGGCTCTGGCGGATCCTGGCTGACTGGCGGCTCTGGCGGATCCTGGCTGACTGGCGGCTCTGGCGGATCCTGGCTGACTGGCGGCTCTGGCGGCTCCTAGCTGACTGGCGGCTCTGGCGGCTCCTGGCTGACTGGCAGGTCTGGCGGCTCCTGGCTGACTGGCGGCTCTGGCGGATCCTGGCTGACTGGCGGCTCTGGCGGCTCCTTGCAGACTGGCCGCTCTGGCGGATCCTTGCAGACTGGCGGCTCTGGCGGCTCCTTGCAGACTGGCGGCTCTGGCGGCTCCTTGCAGACTGGCGGCTCTGGCGGCTCCTTGCAGACTGGCGGCTCTGGTAGCTCCTTGCAGACTGGAATAGCCCGCATGGGCTGTGCAGGCGAACCGGGGACACCATGCGTAAGGCTGGTGCCATGTATGCCGGCCCAAGGAGACGCACTGGAGACCAGATGCGTAGAGCCGGCTTCATGGCACCTGGCTCGATGCTCAACCTAGCCCGGCCGATACGAGGAGCTGGAATGTACCGCACCGGGCTAAGCACGCGTATTGGGGACACTGTGCGGATAACACGGTACGACGCCCTCTCTCACCCCGGTAAGCACGGGAAGCCGGCGCAGGACTCCTACCTGCCTTGGCCACACTCCCGTGTGCCGCCCCCCAAGACATTCTTGGGGCTGCCTCTCGGGCTTCCTTGCCAGCCGCGTTCCCTCGTATCGCCGGCTCCTCTCTCCGGCTGCCTCTGCTCTCCTAGCTGCCTCCACCTGTTCCCATGGAAGGCGATCCTTTCCCGTCAGGATCTCCTCCCATGTGTAGCAACCCTTGCCGTCCAAAACGTCCTCCCATGTCCATTCCTCCCTATTTCGCTGCTCCTGCTGCCACTGCCTGTTACCACGCTGCTTGGTCCGTTGGTGGTGGGTGATTCTGTCACGATCGTCGTATGGAGGGGACCAAAGCGCAGCGTGGTGTGAATACATTTTTATTTTCTTTAATGTAGAACACGAAGAACACTTAAACAAAAAACAACAAAACGATAAGACGAACGTGACCGCTATATAAACAATGTGCTAACGTGCAACATAACATAGACATAGATAATCCCAAACCAAGTACCCACAGAATATGGCTGCCTAAATATGGTTCCCAATCAGAGACAACCATAGACATACAATTTACCTAGAAAGGAAACAGCCCCATAAACATACAAAACCCCTAGACAATCCCCATATTTGTTTTTGTTTTTCTGCTCTTTTGCACACCTGTATTTCTACTTGCACATCCTCATCTACACATATATCAGTCCAGTGTGAATTGCTAAATTGTAATTACTTTGCCACTATTGGCCTATTTTTTGCCTTACCTTCTTACGACATTTGCACACACTGTATACAGATGTTTCTATTGTGTTATTGACTGTACGTTTGTTTATCCCATGTGTAACTCTGTGTTGTTTTTGTCACACTGCTTTGCTTTATCTTGGCCAGGTCGCAGTTGTAAATGAGAACTTGTTCTCAACTGGCCTACCTGGTAAAATAAAGTATAAATTAAAAATAAAAAAATACAGAAAAAGAGATTAACATTATTGACAGTGCTGCAGCTGAAACTCAAAACTACTGAGAAAGTACGCCAGAGCTCAGGTAGGCAGTTAAAACTACCACACAAACAAACACACACATCACACTCTGAGAATTGACCGTTGGCTAATTTAATGGTTACACACTGAACAATGAAACTTGTATTGAGTATAATTTGATAAGAGGGAAACGTGCACAATGAATGTGAAATCAATTCGAATGAACTTGATTATAATGCTGATATGTGAAGCTATCCTATGATGTGTTCTACCCTCCTCACCTTTTTATTTAGGGAACAGTATGAGTACCATACAGACAAGCAGCTGGAATATTCATGCCTGTTCTCCTTTTATGGGATCCAGAAGGAAGATTGGAAATGTCTACTCTCCTCTTCTATTTTCATGATTTTTTTTGACATTTTACTTGATCTGTGTGAGAGAGAGGGGGATCATATAATTAGGAATTGGACTACTAATGTAATAGGCTCTGTTTGGGGATATACATTATTAATAACAACTCTCAATATGTGTTTTATTTTTTTCAGTAGCCCGTATACAATACGCCACATCTGGCCAACAATGCGTATTACTGTAGATTTCAAGCGAGGTAAGGTGAATCTAAATCGAAACTGAAATTTGGAAAACAAATATGTCGCACTTCTCTTTCTCGAAGCTGAAAAATCGGTGAAATCGGTAAATTGTTGGTAGGCTACGGTTTTAATTGTGTTATCACAGTGCTAAAATGTACATGAAACTAACGGAGTAATCAAGTCATGAAATCATACCGATATATAGGTATTGTAAAACGCCTGTAGTCCGTTTCCAGGCTTTATTTCAGCCCTGCTGAAGCTACTATTCATGTAGATTATTCATGTGTGCATGCATATTGTTGTGGCGAATCTTCAAATATTTGGAATTTGAATCCATATGCGAGGTCTACAATTAGATTTTAATACAGACGACATTTTCCATATCGCTGTCCACAAATGAGTGTTGCTGCAGCAGTAACCTCAAAACGAAAATCCGCGCAAACAGACGTACAAAAATGAAACTATGGTGCGTCTTTACGGGTGACGGGCTTTGTTTATCGAAAAAGGCCTGAACAATTATTGTAAATAAAATAAAAACTCCAAGTAGCCTCGTAGCCCAGATACGGTACGACATTCTCATTGTTATTTCATAAATGATTTAGCCTGATAATAATTATATTCTATTCTATATATAATGTGGTTATTATTGTTATTGTTGTAGTTATATAATTGTTGTTACATTGTTATAATTGTTATAGTGTTGTTCTAATAATACTCGTATAATTAGTCTAGTATGTGTTTACAATAATTTAGGCCTAAATATATTTTTCCAAATCAAGGGGTATATACATTTAAATCTAACAGATTGTGGCTTTAATGTTTTCTCTGTTAACACAAAATCTTTTGATTATTCAGGCGTGAAAAAATGAGTTCCAAGGAGAATCCTCCAAAGAAAAAAGGATGCGACAAAGGCATCGTGGAGAGGTTTAAAATGAGACTTGACCTCATATTTGGTAAGCAATAAGTACGTTTCTGTCTCAAGATCGAGCCATTATATTTCTACATGCTGACACACTGAAGTGGATCAGTTATGGTACTACAATAATTCATTATTCTTTCTTTATTTTAGACTACAATGGCTTAGTTAATCAAGGAGCAACCTGTTATTTGAACAGTGTGCTGCAGGTCCTCTTCATGACTAAGGACTTCAGAGAGGCTGTGGAAAGGTTTGGGAATTTCCATTTTCTGATTGAGTCCCACTTAACACAGTGATTACAATCTAAAATCAATACATTAAACTATAATAATATGCAGTAAGAGAATATATTAGATATCACATCGATCTCTACAGTCACTGTGGTCAAGATCAGAAGACTGCTGATTTTCACCTGAAAAGCCTTTTTAAGGCATTGAAGACAAGTGAAACTCACACAAAGGACATCTTATCCATACTTGGCATTGGAAATGGTGAGTTCGCTTTTGATATCCTGCTGAGAAAGAGTATATATTTGACCTAACTTTGATAAATGTATAAGTGCTCTAAGAGCATTATACAGGATATTCAAACAAGTATAATACCTTCCTTTTTGCATTCAAATGACCTGGTGGCCTCATGGGTGGAATGTTATTTCATAATTAATGAACATTTAAAAAAGAAAATGCCTAAAATCCGCTATTTCTATGTCAAATATATATAATGTGACCTCCCGAGTGATGCAGTGGTCTAATGCACTGCATCGCAGTGCAAGCCGAGTTACTACAGTTCCTGGTTTGATATCATGCTGTGTCGTAGCCATCTGCGACCGGGAGACCCATGAGGCAACAAACAATTGGCCCAGCATCGTCCGGGTTAGGGGAGGGTTTGGCCGCCCGGGATATCCTTGTCCCACTCCTGTGGCGGGCCCGGGCGTATGCAAGCTGACATGGTTGCCAGGTGTACGGTGTTTCCTCTTACACATTGGTAAGGCTGGCTTCCAGGTTAAGCGTGCATTGTGTCAAGAAGCAGTGTGGCTTTCCGGGATTGTGTTTCGGGGGACGCACGGCACTCGACCTTCGCCTCTACCGAATCCATAGGGGAGATGCAGCGATGGTTTAAGACTGTAACTACCAATTGGGAATTATGAAATTGTGTAGAAAAGGGGGTAAAATAATTTTTACAATAATAAGTATTCAGACCCCTTCCCTTTTTCCACATTTTATTACGTTACAGCCTTATTCTAAAATGGATTACATAAAATGTTTTCCTCCTCAATCTACACACAATACCCCATAATGACAAAGTGCTATTGTAATAAAAATAAAATCTGAAATCCCTTATTTACAAAAATATTAAGACCCTTTGCTTTGACACTCGAAATTGAGCTCAGGTGCATCCTGTTTGAGCTCAGGTGCATCATCCTTGAGATGTTTCTACAGCTTGATTGGATCCACCTGTGGTAAATTAAATTGATTGGACATGATTTGGAAGGGCACACACCTGTCTGTATAAGGTCCCACAGTTGACAGTGCATGTCAGAGTAAAAAACAGGCCACGATTGTCTAAAAAATTGTCCGTAGAGCTCAGAGACAGGATTGTGTCGAGGCACAGAACTGGGGAAGGGTACCAAACATTTCTGCAGCATTGAAGTTCATCAAGAACACAGTGGCCTCCATCATTCTTAAATGGAAGAGGTTTGGAACCACCAAGACTCTTCCTAGAGCTGGCCACCCAGCCAAACTGAGCAATTGGGGGAGAAGGGCCCTGCTCAGGAAGGTGACCAAGAACCCGATGGTTAGTCTGACAAAGCTCCAGAGTTCCTCTGTGTAGATGGGAGAACCTTTCAGAAGGACAACCATCTCTGCAACACTCCACCAATCAGGCCTTTATGGTAGAGTGGCCAGACGGAAGCCACTCCTCAGTAAAAGGCACATGACAGCCTGCTTGGAGTTTGCCACAAGGTACCTTAAGGACTCATACAAGATTCTCTGGTCAGATGAAACCAAGATTGAACTCTTTGGCCTGAATGCCAAGTGTCACGTCTTGAGGAAACCTGGCACCATCCCTACTGTGAGGCATGTTGGTGGCAGCATTATGCTGTGGGGATGTTTTTCAGTGTGTGTGTGTGAGGGGAATTATTTTGTTTCAAAGTAGATTTGTTTAAGACTACCAAGAAACACTCTTGTGTGACCCTGATTTAGCCCACTGCATTAAAAGGTTAAAATATATACATACATTTGAATGAATCAAATTATAAACAATTTTAGTAAAACATATATATTAGTAAACAATTATAAATTATATGAGTTTAAATAAATGAAAAAGTACATCCTTTGCATTATGACCTACCACAGGAGTGTTTTGACTTGTTGTTTTTACCAATCAGTTTACGAGCAACGGGATGCTGCTGAATATTTTGAGAATATTTTAAGCATGGTCAATCCTTATGTGTCTCAGGTACAGTATTATTGATTATTTATACTGACATGTTATGAGAAAAAACCTGCAACTGAACATGTTATAAATACAATATTTGCCATGACAAGACTTTGGCATTATATGGCATATTTTTTGCATTTAGATCTTCAAAGGACATTTGAGACACACAATGAGATGTTCAGAAGGTCATGTGACCAGTGATGAACCTGGTCCATTCTGGACTCTGCCACTCTCAATAGAAAATCCATCCGACTCTAACAAAACCTACAGTGTGGTAAGGAAAATATTCTTCAAGTATTTTAGTCATTTCCAAAGGTTTTGATTTTTGCAGGGAAGGATTGTTTGTAAACGGTGTGTGTGTGTGTGTGTGTGTGTGTGTTTACAGAGGGATGGTTTTGAGAAGTTTTTCAAGTCTTCAACTGTCAGTGAGATGTATTGCGACCAATGCAATGAGAAATCCTATTCAACCATTGTGAGTTGTGATGTTGAGAATATTCAATCATATCAAAATCCTTAATCCACAATGGTACCAAAAGCCTCTCAAAAAGATAACACGCTCTAGACTACGGAAGGTAATGGCTATACTGATAGACTGATAGTGTGTGTTTGTTTTGTGTCACCCAGGCTTGTAAAATGGAACATCACCCAAAGATTCTGACTCTGCTCCTCAAGAGGTTTGAGTTTGACTACCACAGTATGTCATATACCAAAAATGACTGCTGTGTTGAAGTTCCTCACACGTTACGGACAAAGGTATTTAGAGATACTTTCTTTATAGGACAGGTGCTTTTGTAACAATTTTCTCATGTAGGCGACACATTTGTATATGTATTCAGGCAGGAGCACTATGAAAGGAAAACAGAGGGTTACGTGTTCTCTCATTCTCATTGGTCCTTCACCGGTCCCTACCAAAAACAGCTTCGTAAATGTAAATGATGGCGGTGTTTTTCTTTTCATGACAGACCTTTTCTCTGAACAGAACTGTGACTATGAACTCTATGCAGTGGTGGACCATGTGGGAAGTCTAAGAGGTGGACATTACACTGCTAGAATCAAGTCCTATGATGATCACAACTGGTATGTGTTCGATGACAGCTACGTCACACAGGTATGTTTATTTGTCAATTGAATTGAATATTGATTGTTTCAGTGTCAAATATTATGCGTCGTCAAAATATATTAAAACACCTCCAATAGACGCCACCCTCAATATACTGTAGGCCAGTGTACTCAATGATTTGCATATATTTGTATACTCTTGTAATACATACTGCTCCTCCCTTACAGCCCAATCCACAATCAATCAGTCATATGAATAATGAAAGGTAAAATGTCACTGTTTTCCATCTCTTGTGTGTGTGTGTGTGTGTGTGTGTGTGTGTGTGTGTGTGTGTGTTTTTCTCCAGAAAACATCATGTCAAACTGAATCACCTCTTTTTTTGTAATATTACAGTTTTAACATTATTTTCCTATTTCCACTAGATCCCAGAGTGTGTATCTGCTTATGTACAAGAAATGTAAGTGCAGTAAAAAACGATATATTTTCCTGTGTTTTCTATATATTTCCACACTACTAGGTTGGAATAATAATTGTGAAAATGATGTGAGAGCTGTTTGAAAATACTGCCTGAAATTTTAGCGTGTTTTGCATGGGTGGGGCTTTGGACAATAGACCAATAACAAAGAGAGGTACCCCTACTCTTTGCCAATAACAGCTAGTTTTAAGGTTACATATTCCTCCCAATAGGCTTCTCCAAATAGGTCCCTCACTCAGACCACTCTCAGACAGTCTTAGGAAAATTCTTGCTTGAGATATTGCTTTTTGCTAAGAAACCTTTTTTTTTAAATATATTTTTGAACCATTTTAATTTAAAACAGTCACTGAAAGGTACTTAATTGTTACCCAGAAATGATTTGATATTGAGAAAGAAACGGCTGCATTGGAGCGATAACAATCTGTCATACAGTCACCCCGTACAGTAGCATCACTTATCTTAAAGGATCCTCCTATATGTCTTCAAATATCCCGAATTCAACAGCTCCTGTTCAGTCCCTTCAGATTTGTGGCCCTAAATGTTAATTCTGCTTGGATAAACTCAATTATGCTTCCTTCATCTAAACTCTTTTTGACCAATTACAGTCAAACTTATGTATGCATTTCCCTCTGTAATTCTAAGCACGTGCTCCGGATCAACCAGGAGAAGAGGAAATTAAGAAAAGAGGAGGAATTAAAGTGTATGGAAGAGGAATGGAAGAAAATAGAAGAAGAATTGAGGAGAATAAAAGAGGAATGGAATAAAATTAAAGCGGAATTGAAGAAAATAATCCATGTAGAATCACAGAGTATAGCATTGCAATTGGAGAGAATATATGTGGAATTCAAGACATGGGTAGACAACAATGGAAGAGGCATTGATGACATTCCTCAACAATTCATTACAATAAGAGAGACAGTGAAGATGATAGAAGAGGAAGAGAAGAGAATATACGGAGTTGAAGAGTATAGAAGAGAAATTGAAATGAATACAAAAGAAATTGAAATGTATAGAAGAGGGATTGAAAAACATAGAGGAGGACTTGAAGAGCATAGAAGAGGAATTGAAAAGTACAGAAAAGGAATTGGAGAGTATAGAAGAGAAAGTGAAGGGTATGGAACAGGAATGAAATATAATAGAAGAGGAATGGAAGAGTGTAGAAGAGGAATTGTCAAGTATAGAAGAGGAATTGAACATATGACGGAGTCTGCTACGTCCCATCGGGGACGCTAAGTCACTTAAAGCTAACTGCCAGTTGAAGTCTCTGGGAAAGTGATATCAACAATGGCAACTAACAGCTTCACTAGCCAGCTATTCTGCTTAAAGCCCAGGCTATCATTCAGCAATAAAACAGGTACGCTTGGAACAAATTATATTCTGTTTTAGGTCCCGCTTTATTTGAAGTGCATCTTATGAAGGTTAAGGCTTCATAAAGCAGTCATATACTGTAGAATTTAAAAGTACTAGATAAATGGGCCACAAATCCTCTATAACTGTATTTCATGCTCTAGAAAAGAGTAACGAACGTGAACAAATAAATGAATGGTTATGTCATACAGCTATGCCACATTATACATCGTTATAGAGCATGATATATGGTTATAGATAATTTGTGAAGCATCTATGTAGTGCTTTATGAAGCCTTCATAGGATGCACTTCAAATAAAGTGGGCCCAGTACCCAGTTTTATTCAGTGGCCTTGTCGAAAGTTTTTAGACATATAGATACAGTTTTTAGTTTTAGGCTACAAGCCCATTCTGCCTAGTCTGTGTCATTAGCCATATCGACTAAAGAGAACACGTTTGCATTTTGTATTTATTATATCTTTATTATATCTATTATAGTCATACAAATAATGCCAACAACAGGCAACTTCAAAAGTCCTTTATCACTTGATACATAAAAAATAAAAAATTAGGCTTACCATGTACAATGTTTGTTCTGGGGTGTATTCATTAGTGCACACCCTAGCAAACCATTAGCAATGATTGCCCACTCAAGGGGATGTTGAGGGGGTATGTGTATGACTAAAGAGATGAATGAATACAGAATGAAAACATGCTCTCCTTAGTCGGTATGGCTAACTATAGCAGCTCATATAAGATAGAATTGTGCGTGTATTGGTAAAGGCCTGCTTTAACTGTTGTGTGTGTGTGTGTGTGTGTGTGTGTGTGTGTGTATGTGTGTGTGTGTGTGTGTGTGTGTGTGTGTGTGTGTGTGTGTGTGTGTGTGTGTGTGTGTGTGTGTGTGTGTGTGTGTGTGTGTGTGTGTGTGTAGAATAAGAACCTAACTAAGTATGTCCTATGCAGTGGAGGCTCCACAGAGGAGGAAGGGGAGGACCATCCTCCTCAGTGAAATTTCATAAAAATAAAAATAGTGAAACATTAAAAAGTTTTCCTTTTTAGAAAAACTAAACTAAATAAATTCATATGTCACCAAATAATTGATTAAAATGAAAGTCTATAGTAACTTCAACAGCACTGTCTGGGGTAGCACCATGGTGTAGCCTGAGGACAGCTAGCTTCTGTCCTCCTCTTGCTACACTGACTTCAAAACAAAAGCTAGAAGACTCGTAGCATGTACCCCTGACTGCAGTGTGCAGTTCGGGCCTGGCTCAATATGGGCGGAGTCAAATAATTGACCCCGCCCATGTTTGACCCCGCCCACCGGTGTTTTTTTTGTCCATCTGAGGTTTGACAGTCACACACTGAATACAAACACACACGTTTGTGCAAGGCACACGTTGAATACAAACATATTTCATTTTTGAAGATCTTAAGTAATATTATATAACTTGGTACCAGCACATGTGTTGTAACACTTTTTGTTTCATGCTATATTTGAGACAAGCTACTGATATTGTTGCAGTGAACAACAGACTTGTTGTGTATGTCATGTACTGTTAAAATTGTGTTGATAAATGTTATAAATTTGTAATTATATTATTTCATTGAGCGTATATATACAGTTACTACCTATCCTGATTTATAATGCTATTTACTTTCCTCATGAGAATGTATTTTTTATTTATTTATTTCACCTTTATTTAACCAGGTAGGCCAGTTGAGAACAAGTTCTCTGTCACGAATACCACCGAAGGTGGCTCCCCTTCCTGTTCGGGTGGCGCTCGGTGGTCGTCGTTGCCGGTCTATTAGCTGCCACCGATCCCTTTTTCCTTTTCGTTTGTTTGTTTTTGTCTAATTGTTTTCACCTGTTCCTTGTTGGGGTTTTGGGATGGGTGTTATTTAAGTTTGTTTTGCCCGCTGGTGTTTGTGCGGGCTTGTTGGTTTGTTACGTTTGGTGATGTATCGTGTTTTGTTTTGGGTTTTCGCTGTCCAGGTTTTGGGTTGGTTTAGCGCCAGTGTTTTGGGCATTCGCCCATGTTTTGGACCTGTTACGTTTGGTGATGTATCGTGTTTTGTTTTGGGTTTTCGCTGTCCAGGTTTTGGGTTGGTTTAGCGCCAGTGTTTTGGGCATTCGCCCATGTTTTGGACCTGTTACGTTTGGTGATGTATCGTGTTTTGTTTTGGGTTTTCGCTGTCCAGGTTTTGGGTTGGTTTAGCACCAGTGTTTTGGGCATTCGCCCATGTTTTGGACCTGTTACGTTTGGTGATGTATCGTGTTTTGTTTTGGGTTTTCGCTGTCCAGGTTTTGGGTTGGTTTAGCGCCAGTGTTTTGGGCATTCGCCCATGTTTTGGACCTGTTACGTTTGGTGATGTATCGTGTTTTGTTTTGGGTTTTCGCTGTCCAGGTTTTGGGTTGGTTTAGCACCAGTGTTTTGGGCATTCGCCCATGTTTTGGACCTGTTACGTTTTGAAGGACATTAAAGCGTTTTCCCGTTCATTTCGCTCTCTGCATTTGACTCCTCACTCATTTCACTCACCCGCCGTTACATTCTCATTTACAACTGCGACCTGGCCAAGATAAAGCAAAATGGAGAATGGAGACAGACTGTAACATATAGACACGTGGACAAGCTGAATGTGCTTTGTACACTAAGTTTTACCAGCTCCAGTAAAGAGATCAGAGACTCGGGTGACTTCTACATCATCTTTACTAAACAACACAATTAACAATTGAAACAATTAACACACCAGAGAATAACAAGGTTTGACCACTCCTCAAAAATGGCTTCACTCTTGCTCCTCAAAAGAGGCAGACAGTCATTTTATTGTAGTCAACTGCCTCCACATAGAACATCTCATAATGTCTCTGTAACTAGAAGGAGAACATGAATGGTTCCTTGAGGATAATATTCTTCATCCAGGCCATCATACAACCGTAGTTCTTTAAGGGTTGTAATGCGGTCTTCCTCGTCCATCCCAATTACACTAGGGAGGGAAACGGTGCCTTTAAATGTTTGGCGTTCACACCATCTTGCTGCCTCTAGGGTGTTCTTTAGAAGAACATCTGCTTCCTTGAAGAAAAAGGAAGAATAAATAGGAAGAGTAGTGCCTCATTGGGTGATCAAGTCAAATTACACCCCACTTTCACAATACCACCATGCAAACGAAAGCCACTATTACTAAAGGGGTTTTCAGTGATATCTATAACTACTCAACAAGTCATCCCAACTAGTACATCTTGCCATGCAGCAAAGCCTTCAGCATTACACACAGTAGACTACATACCCAGTTCACAGCTCCCAGTTCGCCATGCATTTTGTTTTCAGTATCGTCTAGAAAGAAAACAGATTGTGGGCATTAAGTAATGTAAGGGAACCTCTAGTGATGTGTGTACAATAATGCACCTTACTTTAGCTAATAGCCTATGCAGTACCTGATCCTGTAGGGGGGGGGGGGGGGGGGGGGGGTCTTCTACATCATCCAGAAATATATTGGGGGGGGGGGGGGGGTAGGCTTTAAACATTGGTTTAAGACTATACCACTCATCATATGACACCTCCTACCTGATGTGTGTTTTGTTTTCGCCACCTTTTTCGATGTTTCAACCTCTCTTCTTCAGACCTTAGTGAGTGAATGACATACATTCAATATGAAAATATATTCAGGTCAGTCTGACTATAGTGAAACAAGTGATTTTAAGGATGCAAATGAAACGTTTTTATCATGTTCAAGACTTACGGCAAGAGGATCTAGGCACCACCATCGCCTAATTTGCTCATGTTTTCCTTTGAAAAACAAAATCACACAATCGGATGGGTATCCCAAAAAACCTAGGATGCTGATGTTATGTCAGGTGCTTCAGAAACTGTGCTCTGTTGATTAATGTTGCCGTGCAACAGCACTCAGATCTGAGTTTAAGTTTGTAGAGAAACTCGTTGTCCAAACCTATGATGCCATGTGTGTAATGGATTGTATCTGCTATTTGTACAGGAAAAGTGTTTAAACTCAAAACCTATTTCCATTTTCCACTGAAAGTATGATTTTTAAAAAATGAAGTAGTTGTACAATATCATGGGTATGCTCAGAGCATCTTTTTACAGCTTGAGAAGTTGACATTTTACTACTGTACTTGTGTAAGGGCGTTCGTCTGTAGGAGGAAGAGAAGCGGACCAAAGCGCAGCGTGGTGGTTATTCATGTTTTAATAAATCGCTACACATGAACAAACTAACAAAAACAAGAAATGTGAAAACGCAAAACAGTCCTATCCTGTGACACCAAACACAGTGACAGGAACAATCACCCACAAACACACAGTGAAACCCAGGCTACCTAAGTATGATTCTCAATCAGAGACAACTAATGACACCTGCCTCTGATTGAGAACCATACTAGGCCGAAAACATAGAAATGCCCCAAAACATAGAAAAACAAACATAGACTGCCCACCCAACTCACGCCCTGACCATACTAAATAAATACAAAACAACAGAAATAGAGGTCAGAACGTGACAGTACCCCCCCCCAAAGGTGCGGACTCCGGCCGCAAAACCTTGACCTATAGGGGAGGGTCTGGGTGGGCGTCTGTCCGCGGTGGCGGCTCTGGCGCGGGACGCGGACCCCACTTCACCATTGTCTTAGTCCGCCTTATTGTCCGCCTCCCTGGCTTACTCACCATGGCCACCCCTCTCAATGGCTGCTCGGGACAGAGGGGCAGCTCGGGACAGAGGTGAAGCAGCTGCTCGGGACAGAGGGACAACTGCTCGGGACAGAGGGGCGATAGCAGCTCGGGACAGAGGGGCGATAGCAGCTCGGGACAGAGGGGCGATAGCTGCTCGGGACAGAGGGACAGCTGCTCGGGACAGAGGGACAGCTGCTCGGGACAGAGGGACAGCTGCTCGGGACAGAGGGACAGCTGCTCGGGACAGAGGGACAGCTGCTCGGGACAGAGGGACAGCTGCTCGGGACAGAGGGACAGCTGCTCGGGACAGAGGGGCGGCAGCAGCTTGGGACAGAGGGGCGACAGCTGCTCTGGACAGAGGGGCAGCTGCTCGGGCGGCCCCTGGCTGACTGACGGCACTGGCGGCCCCTGGCTTACTGGCGGCCCCTGGCTGACTGGCGGCCCCTGGCTTACTGGCGGCCCCTGGCTGACTGGCGGCACTGGCGGCCCCTGGCTGACTGGCGGCACTGGCGGCCCCTGGCTGACTGGCGGCACTGGCGGCCCCTGGCTGACTGGCGGCACTGGCGGCCCCTGGCTGACTGGCGGCACTGGCGGCCCCTGGCTGACTGGCGGCACTGGCGGCCCCTGGCTGACGGGCGGCACTGGCGGCCCCTGGCTGACGGGCGGCACTGGCGGCCCCTGGCTGACGGGCGGCACTGGCGGCCCCTGGCTGACGGGCGGCACTGGCGGCGCTGGGCAGACGGGCGGCGTTGGCGGCGCTGGGCAGACGGGCGGCACTGGCGGCGCTGGAGAGGAGGAAGGCTCTGGAAGCGCCGGACTGAGTAGCTCTCGTAGCGCCGAACAGGCGGGAGACTCCGGCAGCGCTGGAGAGGAGGAAGGCTCTGGTAGCGCCGGAGAGGCGGGAGACTCCGGCAGCGCTGGAGAGGAGAGAGCCCCTGCAAGGATGGGCCGGAGAGACAGCCTGGTACGGGGAGCTGCCACCGGAGGGCTGGTGCGTGGAGGTGGTGACGGATAGACTGGGCCGTGCAGGCGCACTGGAGCTCTTGAGCACCGAGCCTGCCCAACCTTACCCGGTTGAATGGTCCCGGTCGCCCTGCCAGTGCGGCGAGGTGGAATAGCCCGCACTGGGCTATGCAGGCGAACCGGGGACACCGTGCGCAAGGCTGGTGCCATGTAAGCCGGCCCAAGGAGACGCACTGGAGACCAGATGCGTAGAGCCGGCTTCATGGCACTTGGCTCGATGCCCACTCTAGCCCGGCCGATACGCGGAGCTGGAATGTACCGCACCGGGCTGTGCACCCGCACTGGGGACACCGTGCGCTCCACAGCATAACACGGTGCCTGCCCGGTCTCTCTAGCCCCCCGGTAACCACAGGAAGTTGGCTCAGGTCTCCTACCTGGCGTAGCCATACTCCCTGTTAGCCCCCCCCCCAAGAAATTTTTGGGGCTGACTCCCGGGCTTCCTTGCCAACCGTGTTCCCTCATATCGCCGGCTCCTCTCTCCGGCTGCCTCTGCTCTCCTCGCTGCCTCCACCTGTTCCCATGGAAGGCGATCCTTTCCCGCCAGGATCTCCTCCCATGTGTAGCAACCCTTGCCGTCCAACACATCATCCCAAGTCCATTCCTCCTTGTGCCGCTGTTGCCCGTTACCACGCCGCTTGGTCCTGTTGCGGTGGGTGATTCTGTAAGGGCGTTCGTCTGTAGGAGGAAGAGAAGCGGACCAAAGCGCAGCGTGGTGGTTATTCATGTTTTAATAAATCGCTACACATGAACAAACTAACAAAAACAAGAAATGTGAAAACGCAAAACAGTCCTATCCTGTGACACCAAACACAGTGACAGGAACAATCACCCACAAACACACAGTGAAACCCAGGCTACCTAAGTATGATTCTCAATCAGAGACAACTAATGACACCTGCCTCTGATTGAGAACCATACTAGGCCGAAAACATAGAAATGCCCCAAAACATAGAAAAACAAACATAGACTGCCCACCCAACTCACGCCCTGACCATACTAAATAAATACAAAACAACAGAAATAGAGGTCAGAACGTGACAACTTGGGCCTTTAATACAGAGGTTTGCTGATTACAGAAGACAGATTCCAGTTGTTAGGTTTGTTAGTGACTCAAATTTTCTGCTGATATTCTGATCTTGTATCTCACTCCACAGTTTCCTGGCTCTGCGGACCCCTGGGAGATTGACCACAGCTCTATAAGTCTGCATTTCAATTGGACTGGTGTGTATTATATGCCTATAGGGAACGCACTATTCCCTTTAAAATGGACAGCTCCTGAGGACATCACCAGTAGAAAGTTCACCATCAAGGATGACGTGTGGTTCTTCGGCACCTTGCTGTATGAGATCGTGACCTATGGGGAGATGCCCTGTCCCAGTAAGATTTGTATAATTAGGATATATTAATCTCCTTGGCATTAAAGCTCATTGAGGGAAAAATTGGACAAGATGGTGCTGACTGAGAGGGGCGGAATCAAATGATCTTTACTTCTATTGTACAGAAAAGTTCATACTATTATCCCATTTGACCCCAAGCACTTCGGATATCAGATAGACAGTTACTAACCACGATTTTGACCTCAAATAAGACTTCAACTCAGCTGTTGCCCGGTCCCTATTCCTTTGTTCGATTAGCTACCAAAACCCTGCAGGCATAGACACAGTAGACGAGCTGCAGCCCTGGTGAAAATGAGCGATGAGAAAACCGAACGGCGCTCCCCTCCTTTCTGTTGGCAAATGTCCAGTCACTTTAGAATAAGATGAGCTTCGTTTGAGAGTCACATGTCTTACAGATACGTGGATAGATGATGACACTATACACATAGTAATTTGTGGATTCTTCATCCAGTGGCAAGATCGGACGAAGGCTTTGGGCAAGTCTAAATGAGGAGGGGGGGTTTCATAAATAACAACAGGTGTGCTGCTTCCAGTGTGAAGGAAATCTATAACTTTTGCTCACCTGATATAGAATACCTCATGGTAAGTTAAGCTGCAGACTCTTTCATCTACCAAGAGAGTTATCCGTAATTATCACGGCTGTCTACAAGACAACAAAACTCTGGCACTCAACAAACTGTATGGGGCCATAAACAAACAAGAAACTGCTCACCCAGTGGCAGTGTTTCTGGCGGGCGGAGACTAACGTGAGGAGATTAAAACCGTCCTCCCTCACTTCTACCAACACATCACCTGCTCCACTAGGGGACCTACAACTCTAGACCACTTTTATTCTACCCACAGAAACTCATACAACGCCCTCCATTGTCCTCCCTTCTGCAATTCTGACCACAACTCCATTCTCCTGCTTCCTGTTTACAAAACAAAGCTCAAACAGGAAGTACCAGTGATGCGTTCAATACGGAAGTGTTGGGATGACACGAGGTTACAAGACTGTTTTGCTAGTACAGACTGGAATATGTTACAGGATTCATCCGATAGCATTGAGGAGTTTACCACAACAGTCGCAGGGTTCATCAATAAGGGCACAGACAATGTCATCCCCACAGTGACTATATGAACGTAGCCAAACCAAAAACCATTGATTACAGGCAATATTCGTTCTGGGCTAAAGGCAAGAGCTACCGCTTGCTTACAAGGAATGGGACATGGACATGTACGCATGCAAGAAAGCCTGCTACGACTTCCGACTAGAAATCAAACATGCAAAAGGATAGTATAGTAGGAAGGTGGAATCCTATTACACCGGCTTCGATGCTCGTCGTATGTGGTAGGGTCTGCAGACGATAATGGATTACAAAGGGAAACCCAGCCGTGAGTAACCCAGTAATGCAGAACTCCCAATCCAGCTGAAAGCCTTTTATTCTCACTTCGAGGAATACAACACTGTGTCTAGCATGAAAGACCCTGTTTTTCTGGAGGACTGTGTGATCTCTCTCTCTGTGGCCGATGTGAGCAAAACGTTTAAACAGGTTAACAATCACACAGACGGAATACCAGGGCGCGTTCTCAAAGCATGAGCAGACCAGAGCTCCAAGGTAGCCTGCCTAAATGACTTTCGCCCTGTAGCACTCACATCTGTAGGTGCTTTGAAAGGCTGGTCATGACACACATCAACATAATCATCCCAGACACTATGGGCCCACTTCAATTCTCATAATGCCCCAACAGATCCACAGATGACGCAATCTCAATTGCACTTTACACTGCCCTCTCTCACCTGGACAAGAGGGGAAATAACTATGTGAGAGTGCTGTTCATAGACTACAGCTCAGCATTCAACACCATAGTCCCCTCCAAGCTCATCACCAAGCTAGAGATCTTGGAATTGAACACCTTCCTCTGCAACTGGATCTTGGACTTCCTGACGGGCCGGCCCCAGGTGGTGAGGGTAGGCAACAACATCTCGCCACGCTGACCCTCAGCACGGGGCCCCTCAGGGGTGTGTGCTTAGTCCCCTCCTGTACTCCCTGATAGAGCTTCAAGTTCCTTGACGTCCACATCACTAAGGACTTAGCATGGCCCACACACACCAGCACAGTCGTGAAGAGGGCACAGCAGCACCTATTCCTCCTCAGGAGGCTAAAACGATTTGGCATGGACCCTCAGATCGTCAGAAATTTCTACAGCTGCACCATCGAGAGCAACTTGACTGGCTGCATCACTGATTGGTATGGGAAATGCAACGCAAAGCACTACAGAAAGTGGTATATCTCAGTACATCCCTGGGGCTGAGCTCCCTGCCATCCAGGACCTCTATATTAGGCGGTGTCAGAGGAAGGCCCGAAAGACTTCTAAATAGTCAAGACTCCAGCCACCCAAGCCATAGACTGTTCACTCTGCTACTGTCTGGCAAATGGTACGGAAGCATTGGCTCTCGGACCAACAGGCTCTGAGACATTTTTTACCCCAATGCCATAAGACTGCTAAATAGCCAGAAGTGAAATAGTCAATTAATGGTTACCCAAACTATCTATCCTGATTCCTATCTTGCACTGACCCTACGCACACTCACTAGACTATATATACACACTATATACACACTCACTCACACAAAAACTACATTGATACTCCCACACAAAACCCACACACTTACGTGGATGTCGATTAAGGCAACCCCCCCCGCACCTCTCTGGTTAAATGCAGGAGACACATTTCAGTTGAAGGCATTCAGTTGTACAACTGACTAGGTATCCCCGTTTCCCTTTCATACGCCAGAGGAGGACGGGCTCACTGTAATGGCTGGATTGGAATAAATGGAATGGAGTCAAACGTGGTTTCCTTATGTTTGATGTTTGATACTGTTCCATTTATTCCATTCCTGCCTTTACAACGAGCCCGTCCTCCTATAGCTCCCCCCACCAGCCTCCACTGACATACGCACACACATATACATAGCACACGCATACCAACACAACACAAACATTTGCGGCTACTATTCTTTATTTTACACTTATTATCTATCCTGATTCCTAGTCACTTTACCCTGCATTCATGTACATACTGTATCTACCTCAAACACCTCGTACCTCTGCACATTGATCTGATACTGGTACTCCCTGTATATACAGTAGCTTCATTCTTGTGTATTATATTTTATTCCTCTTGTGTTACTATTTTTTCTGTGTATTATCATTTTTAAACTCTGCATCGTTGGGAAGGCCTCGTAAGCAAGCATTTCATGGTAAAGTCTACACCAGTTGTATTCGGCGCATGTGACAAATACAATTTGATTTGACACTAACTTCTGACATCTACCACATTGTTATTGAGTGAGCAATGCTATCAATGCATGATTAGCACAAATGTAGAGTTCTTCTGCTTTCCAGTGCCATTTTGAGAGTATATATTGGACTGCTGGAAGGAGAATAAAAATGACAGGAGCACTTTCGAGGCTCTGAAAATGAGGCTGAGGAACGTTACCGGTTGAAGGTTTATGTAATAATTCTTTAGTATCGATTAAATAGCAGTAATTAAATGTTAGTCTTGTTTCTCAGCTCTGTCATCTCTTTTTGAGAGTCTGGAATGTTCCTTAGTGTTGTGTGTTACTGAAGACTATCTTAAAGTGCTACCATGACCACATTGCTGATTTTACTGACTGCGCTGTGAAGGGATAAAAGTTGATGTCATCTCTGCTGTCTTCAGACATGGAGTGTGCTTCCAAATTAAACCTTTTCTTTCTGCCTTTACACCATTGTCTGATTTCATCTCTGATTCTATACTTCACACCTGAATAAGAACATTTAAGGGTTTATAAGTAAGGGTCATAGATAGTTTATAACAATGAAAGACATACATCAAAACCTTATACAACACAGGAAAATTACAGATTAAAACAGCCTTGACAATACTTTTTTTGACAGATGAGAGACAAAACAAAGTCATGTAGCCTCTTGAACAAATAATCCTCTTTCTCTTAGAAAGTTACAATAATTGTTACTTATTTAAAGGGACAATCTGCAGTTGAAACAATAACAAAGGGTCCCCACCACTGTTTAGGTAAAAAGCTGAGGGATGATACTGGAGATATGTGACCATTCTCAATTCCATAGACAGAGCTAGTATGGATGCAGGGACTGACCATCCATGATATCAAAATGATAGTTTTAACCACGTTTTGAGTCGATTCATTTGTTTATAAATATTGGAGTAAAACGGTGGGTCTTCTGCGCTCATTCACTTCACTTCAGTTTGACCTTTTTCCTGAGCTCTGTTCTCCACGATAACATTTGATTTTAAACACCTCTTCGTCTTCTTTACCATTTACACAATGGTGTGAGCCTTTCTTCAGTGTGCAAGGCAATGGCAATCAATGTCACAACAAAAATACCACACAGGTGGGCATAATTATAAATTCACAGTCAGTATTGGCTCAATCAAGAGGTCCCGGTAGAGGAAGCAGTGGGGGAAACATCAAATAAAGATGCAAATACATTATGATGTCATTACCTTTTGCCCTATTTATAACCAACTACAAAAACTAAGAAAAATAACATTCCTCATTGAGGCCTGCTGGGGCAAGAGTGGCCAAGCGATCTATCCAATATGTCTCTCTTTGGAGAAGAAATGTATCCGTATCTCTTCCCCTACGTGGCGTCTTCACCAATTCAATTCCCATATAATGTAAGGCAAGTGTGTGTGTGTGTTTTGTGTGCAGGTATGTTCTTACACAGCATATTTTTGTGAAATGTGTATGCAAGTGAACGCTAACCATCCTTTTCTTTTCTGGCCATCTCCTTGTTCTCTCAGAACATCTCCCTCTCTGTCAGTGACTCTGTGGTGTGGTGTAGTTACAGACACAGGTGTACTGGGCTAAACAGGTACCAGGCACAGGTATCTGGCTCAGATTGGATGGACTGCCCAGCTGGAGGTTGTGGTGGCTAATTTCTGCATCAAATGAGGAGAAACAAACTTCACACACCAGTCAGAGTTATACTTAAACTACATCTTTAATAATAATAAGAGCTTTGCATTAGCAATGACTTTCAATGATGCGCCATTTCTAATGAACCATTGAAAGTGACAACACACAGAGATATTTTATAGCCAAGATACACCCCTCTCAACCTACATGACGAACCACAGATCTTAGGAACAGTTCAAAAAGGGACTTTATAATTAAGAAAGGAGTATCCCTTAGCCAGATAACATTCACTATAAATTATCGTTCAGTTTGGTCCCAAAAACGAGGTTCTAATCTCGTTCCTGGTACTTCATAGCACAGAACCATTACCTCATCCAATGGCATAACTCAATTGTCAACTCTAGATACTCCCATCTAAAGTTAAACCCCTTCTTGACCACTCTCCTGGACAAACTCACTGAGGGGAGTGAGCCTCTATGTCATACACTATCCCAGGATAAGTGCAACACCAGAGAGGACGTACAATGGTTCCAGACACTGCCATAAAGGGACACAAGGATAAGTGAGTAAATCAAGATTCTTCCAGTAGACCCGGAGGAACCATTCAAGAACGATGGATAACGCCCTACTACAACAATTGATCACGGCACAGCAGACAACCATAGAACTCCTGCAACAACAGCTGAGCCGACGAGAAGAACCTAGAGTTAAGCCAAGAGCGGCTGCTCACGCCATCTTATCTCGTCTCTCCAAGGACGATGATATTGAGGCCTTTCTCATGACCTTCGAAAGGACGGCCACCTTGGAAGAGTGGCCGCCCACAGAATGGGCGAGCGCATTTGACCGGGGTGGCTCAGGAAGCCTATTTTGACTTGGATTCCCGCGAAGCTGCGGACTATGGGCGACTAAAAACCGAGATCCTGTCCCGGTACCAGCTGACTGCCAGAGATAGGGCTGTAAAGTTCCATCAATGGACCTATACAGCTGATCAACCCGTCCGTGCCCAGATCTTCGCATTAATACGACTGACGAAACAGTGGCTAGAACCTGGAAAGGGAGTAGGACATGTGATAGAGACTCTCGTAGTGGACAAGATATTGAGAGAATTACCCAGTGACTTAAAAAGGGTTGTGGGGCAAGCCAACCCGTTGTCAGCCGACGACATAGCCCAGGCGGTAGAAACATATCGGTCTACAGGGGAGTTGTTAAAAAGTGACAAGGAGGAACGGAAGGAGTCTTCCAATCCCGTACCACGACTCACCCCGGCGCCCCCTCCACCGAAACGTCCAAACCTCCCCCGGAGGTGGGAGAAGTCAGCCACCACACAGCAGGGTCGGTGTTATAAATGTCAGTCTCCCGACCATTATGCCCCACAATGTCCTAGCAAGGATGAGCCCATGGTCACAGAGTCATCACTGCCTACCCCCACACATCCCATTTTGAGGGGACAGGATCAACACTGTTGGTTAGCAGAGATAGCCCCAGCCTCAGAGATTCCGGTTCGAGTCGAAGGACAAGATGTGGTAGCAATTCTCGACTCGGGAAGTATGGTTACGTTAGTAGAGGAGCGGATGGTGACCTCCGCAACACTGCTACCAGACAAAGTAGCCGTATCCTGTATCCATGGAGACACCCACTATTACCGCACTGTGAATCTGCCTATTCTCACTCCAAAAGGAAGGTGTACAGTCAGGGCAGGGAAAGTGCCCCAGCTGAAGGTGCCATTATTGATCGGGAGAGACTGTCCCCTATATAAGGAGCTTCGGCAGATGACGTTATGCACGGGAAGAAGGGGGACAGGAAAGAAGAGAAAATCCAAGCCTGAGGTAGTAGTCCTACAAGGAGACGTAGCCACGTCCTCGTCCTCTGCAGCAGAGGAAGAAATAGTGACCCAACATTTACGACAGATATTCCAGGAAACCACCGATGAAGACACGTGAAGGGTTATACACAACGCAGGAAGGAAGGAGCAACCAGGCGCTAAGGGATATATTTGAAGCTCCATCCGAGGAGGGAACCTGGAAGGGATTCTCCTCGGTCACCCCTGATGGGGATGGGGAACAACCTCCACATCCCTCTACCGAGGTTGACCTGCCCCACAGGAATTAAAGGGACAGTTCGGCACCTCACAGCATAGAGACAACAGACCTAAGGGAGGCCATGAGGAAGGTGAAGGTGATCGACGGGAGGAACGTCGACGGATCAGGTGAACCCCCTCTTCCTTACTATGCAATCAGGCGGGGTCTCTTATACTGGGTCGTACGACGAAGGGGGGAAAACCAGGAATTACTAATGGTGCCTAGACCATACAGGGATACAGTTCTACAGTTAGCCCATTCCCACGTCCTAGGAGGACACCTGGCACGAGACAAGACTATTGACAGAATCATGCAGAGATTCTATTGGCCCCGGGTCACCCGGGATGTGGCCAGGTATTGTAGGACGTGTGATCAATGTCAACGTACAGCTCCACGGCCACACCTACGTAACCCTTTGATTCCTCTCCCCATTATAGAGACTCCCTTTGAATGCATAGCTATGGACCTCGTAGGACCCCTCCTAAAATCCGCCAGAGGACATGAGTACATCCTAGTGGTTATAGATTACGCTACCAAGTTCCCGGAGGCCATACCCCTGCGTAACATGTCGTCAAAGGGAATTGCCAAGGAGTTATTCCTGATGTTCTCTCGTGTGGGCCTCCCCAAGACGATCTTAACCGATCAAGGAACCCCGTTCATGTCCCAGTTGATGAAGGACTTGTGTCGGTTATATCAGGTTCAACAGATACGTACAAGCATATTCCACCCTCAAACAGACTGGTTGTGTGAACGCTTGAACAAAACGATTAAAAGCATGTTGAGAAGAGTGGTGTCCTGAGACGGGAAAAACTGGGACATGCTTCTCCCACACTTAATGTTTGCCCTGCGAGAAGTACCCCAGGCATCCACTGGATTCTCTCCGTTTGAATTGCTCTATGGCAGACCCTGTCGAGGAATCCTCGACTTAGCCAAGGAGACCTGGGAGACCCAACCATGCCCCTTTTGATCCACAATAGAACACGTTACCCTGATGAGAGACCGCCTGTCAGCAGTGTGGCCCATAGTCAAGGAGCATATGGAGAAGGCCCAAAGGACCCAAGGCCGGGCCTATGATAAGTCCGCGACCCCCCGTGAGTTCACCGTGGGAGAGAAAGTGATGGTGCTTGTGCCCACGGCCAAACATCGCTTGCTGGCGCAGTGGAGGGGGCCCTACGAGGTTATGAAAAGGGTCTCACCGGTCAATTACCTCATCAAGCAACCTGACAGGAGGAAGAAGGTCCAACTCTATCACATAAACCTGCTGAAGACGTACCATGGACGAGAGGAGGAGGTGGCTTTGATGGCTCTGGAGGGCAAAGGAAAAGAGGAGGCTCTACCACAGGTGCGCCGTGGCCAAACTCTCCTACCGGAGCAGTCAAGACAGCTAGACAAGCTGATTATGAACTTCGGTCGAATATTCTCTCCATTCCCAGGACAAACAGATGTCCTGTTCCACCATATCCACATTGAACCCGGCAAGAAGGTGCATATCCGCCCTTACAGGATTCCCGAGGCTCGCCGAGTCATCGCTAAGAAAGAGGTGAGGGAGATGTTGAGGATGGGCGTGATCGAGCCATCGACGAGTGAGTGGTCCAGTCCCATAGTCCTGGTCCCCAAATCCGATGGTAGTATGAGACTCTGCAACGACTTTAGGGGCGTGAATGCCATCTCTACATTCAATGCGTATCCCATGCCCCGCGTGGATGAACTCTTGGAGCGCTTAGGAAAGGCCAAGTTCATCACTACCCTGGATTTGACGAAGGGATATTGACAAGTGCCGGTGGCTCCGGAGGATCGCCCAAAGACTGCCTTCGCCACAACAGAGGGGCTTTTCCAGTATGTGAGGATGCCCTTCGGACTGCATGGTGCCGCTGCAACTTTCCAACGCCTCATGGATGCCATTCTACGGCCCCATCAAGAGTATGCAGCGGCATACATAGACGATGTGGTCATCCACAGCGAGGACTGGGATAGTCACCTCCTGCGATTACGGGCGGTGCTCGTGAGTTTGGAAGCCACAGGGTTGACAGCCAATCCAAATAAATGCTGCCTGGGCCTGTCCGAAGCGGAATACCTGGGGTACACTGTGGGGAATGGGAAAATACGCCCACAGGCAGAGAAGACCAGGGCAATTCGTGACTGGCCTCGACCCCGGACCAAGCGAGACGTTCGGGCCTTCTTAGGGATAACAGGATATTATCGCCGTTTTATGCCGGGATATGCAACCATTGCCAACCCCCTCACAAACCTCATCAGGAAAAACCTGCCAAACCAGGTAGACAAGACGGAAGAGGCCTTTCAATTGCTAAAAGATGGCCTGTGTTCTGATCCCGTTCTACAGGCTCTGGACTTCTCACAAGAGTTCATTGGGCAGGTCGACGCCTCGGATACTGGGCTCGGGGCCGTACTAGCTCAGGGTAAAGGTGAAGCAGAGAAGCCGATTCTCTTCATTAGTAGGAAGCTCAGCGATCGGGAACAGAGGTATGCGACCGTAGAGAAAGAGGCCTTAGCCATCAAGTGGGCCCTCGAATATCTCCGGTACTACCTACTGGGTCGGAGGTTTGCATTAGTTACTGACCATGCGCCCCTCACGTGGATGGCTGGTAAGAGAAACAATAACAACAGAATAGCCAGATGGTTTTTGTCTTTACAACTGTTCTCTTTCCATGTCATCCACAGGGCCGGATCGAGGAACAGGAATGCAGACGCGCTGTCCCGACGCGACCAAGACGGTGAGTCTGGCACCCGACCCTCCGGTTCGGTCCTGGGGGGAAAGGTATGTGGAAGGACCACCAGAGGGCAGGCTGGGCTCATGGATAGTAGCCCAACAAGGCATGGGAGACAAGGTAACCAGAGGCAATTAAGCACAGCTGACGGTACTAATGACATACTCTCCTTCCCCTATAAGAGAGAGAATGGAACCAGCAGCGTGAGGGGGGGAAACTATCTCTGGAAGATGGCCACCGAGAGAGAGGAGCTATCCAGGAAGAACCACTAAGACGGTGACAATCCCGTGACTTTTTGTTGTAGTTTAAAGATAATCCTATTGTGTTCCTGTTTCATCTGGAGAAGAAGATGTATGTTTTTCCTTGGAAGATTTTCATTGATTATGTTGGAGTGTTTGTGTTGACCAAATGCCCTCAATAGAGAACTGTGTTCAATCAAGAAAACCTACTCCTGACTTGTTTATTCCACCTTCCCGCTTTAGAGTGACGCCCAATTACTTGGTCCGCTCACACTTGAAACACATTTTATCCAGCTTCCAGGTAATACTGCATTCCATACATACAGTACATGCCATAGATCTGAAATTCCGGTTTTGGCATGACAACGAACAGAACAGGAGAGTTGGCTAAACACACAAACCGATCTAGTAGCATGCTAGTCTACCACTGAGTCAAACAGTAAACACTCTTTTTTCCATCACAGCAACAACTGTTCTGTAATACCCAATTGGTAAGTGTGAAGTACAAAGAGGCCCACATACCAGGTCTATCTTATAAAATAGGTCTTCTTACCTCAATGGGAATTTTTCTGGATAAATGAAGGTTAAATACTTGAAAAAACATTGATATACATAATGCTGCTCCATTGTGAATAGAATTACCTCTATTATAATTTCTCTCCCTCTGCGATTCCTTGTTACATCAGAACTCGAACCCTGACCTTTGACCCCGGCCACTCTTCCAGTGCCGGGGGTCAGTACAGACCTGTACTGTGGTTGCAGTCCTGGGGGTCAGTGCTGCTGTCTGTCTCCTGGCTGCCCTGATGGTGGCCTACGGGAGGTAAAACTCCTCCAGAGTAAGGGTGCATGCTGACCAAATGACTACCGATGGAATCAAATGACTACCGATGGAAACTGGGACCCTATTATGGCCCTGAGAGTTTATAGCCAGAGCTTCACCTTTGCAGGGGAAGAGAACAAACAAAATATATATTGTTGTTTTGTTTCTGTTATTTTGTATTATTTTTGAAATATTTATCAACAGCTTTGCCAGTTTGTGCTTTGGCAGTGAGATTACAGTACAATACTGAATACAGTGTTACATAAAAATACATCATAAGGCAGTAAAGTAGTAGAGATTCTCTCTCCTGCCAATTCTTCAATCCCTCCATCCCCCAGGCAACCTCATCACCAGCTGACTGACAGAGTGGTGCTGGATCCCATAACAGGAGAGCAGGCATGAGTCTTCCAGCTTGGGACTGTGTCCTGTCTTTTGTCCTGCTTAGTAAGGGGGCTGAATAATTTTGCACGCCCAATTTTTCAGTTTTTAAATTGTTAAAAAAGTTTGAAATATCCAATAAATGTCGTTCCACTTCATGATTGTGTCCCACTTGTTGTTGATTCTTCACAAAATAATACAGTTTTATATCTTTATGTTTGAAGCCTGAAATGTGGCAAAAGGTCGCAAAGTTCAAGGGGGCCGAATACTGTCGCAAGGCACTGTATGTGTTTTTTTGTTTGAATGTTGTAAACTCCCAAGTTTTACTAGTAAACATATATATTTTAACTGTATGTGTGGTGGCCTGGGATCCTTAGAATCTGTTTTTGACAATTCTTCAGCCAATGTATTTTTCAGTTGCAGTACTGTTGTACAGGTAATCTGGTCTTCTGTATTGATCACGTCAATTACAATTTTATCTTTGTTCTGCACTCATTTGACTTGTCACCATAGTCAGTGATACTCACTGGTATTCCCCTGAGCTCCCAAGTAATTTTACCAGTCCATCTGCATTTCCATCCTGCAAAATAATTGGAGCATAGCCATGGGGTTATTGGACACTCCGCTCCTCATTCACTCAGCCTATTGAGTCCACTGGTCCCACACTCAACTACCCTACACCGTGACCTCTTTCTCCCCTCTCTCTCCAGATGAAATCCTGCGACTAGTGAGGTCTGGCCTCTAGACAACCTGCCCGCTTGACCCCATCCCCTCCTCCCTTCTCCAGACCATCTTTGGAGATGTAAATGCGATGCTACTGGCGGCAGAGAAGTCAGGCGCAGGAGAGCGGAAACTGATTTACAACGGTTGTGTTTAATAACCATAAACCACCGTCAACAGAACAATACAATACATGGGTCAAACAAAACCCGGTAAATACCAGCACAAGCACTACAACAAACAATTATGGACAAGGACATGGAAGGAAACAGAGGGTTAAATACACAACATGTAATTGATGGAATTGGAACCAGGTGTGATGGAAGACAAGACAAAACCAATGGAAAATGAAAAGTGGATCGGCGATGGCTAGAAGGTCAGTGACGTCGACCGCCGAACTCCGCCCGAACAAGGAGAGGGACCAACAAGAGAGGGAGCAACAAGTGAAGAACAGGAGACCTTCTCCCATTCTTCACTTCCCTCATCAACTCATTCCTTAACCACTGGCTGCATCCCGTCTGACTTCAAACTGGCCCGAGTCGCTCCCGTCCTCAAGAAACCGTCAAACACTATAGACCTGTATCACTTCTTTCATTTCTTTCCAAAACACTTGAGCGTGCTGTCTGATCAACTCTCTCGTTATCTTTCTCAGAACTATCTTTATCTAGATCCTCTATGAGGCTGTGGAAGGATCCAAATTGTGGATTTAAAGAAAACATGAATTATCAGCGTACAATGACACTGTTGTTTTTAAGCCCGGTGTTTCTAGCCGCTTGATATTATTGTATGATCTGATTGTAATAGCTGACATTTCGATGGCCATAATAAATAAATATGCAGATGGACAACCTTGTTTACATCCTCCTGACAGGTTAATACGTTCTGAGAAGTGGACATTATTATTATAGTTATTTTTTTAATATACATATATTTTTAGGGTGTAGATCAGCTTTAATATTGCAGATAGATTGTAGCTACCATCAATGTAATTGTCTGCATAATTTCCAATCCCCCATATATTTTTGGGATAAATATATATATATATATATATATATATATATATATACAGTACCAGTCAAAAGTTTGGACACACCTACTCATTCCAGGGTTTGTCTTTATTTTTACTATTTTCTACATTGTAGAATAATAGTGAATACACAAACTATGAAATAACACATATGGAATCATGTATTAACCAAAAACGTGTTAAACAAATGTTATATTTGAGATTCTTCAAAGTAGCCACCCATTGCCTTTATGACAGCTTTGCACGGTCTTGAACAGTACCAAAATAAATGATCGAATGACTCTGCCTCTTTGCAGCAAAATCTGCAGAGCTGGGAAGGTTGTATCCCCCATACTGTTGAAGTCAGAAGTTTACATACAACTTAGCCAAATACATTTAAACTCCTAAAACTCTTAAATTTCCTGTCTTAGGTCAGTTAGGATCCCCACTTTATTTTAAGAATGTAAAATGTCAGAATAATAGTAGAGAGAATGATTGATTTCAGCTTTTATTTCTTTCATCACATTCCCAGTGGGTCAGAAGTTTACATACACTCAATTAATCATTTGGTAACATTGCCTTTAAATTGTTTAACTTGGGACAAACATTTTGGGTAGCCTTCCACAAGCTTCCCACAATAAGTTGGGTGAATTTTGGCCCATTCCTCCTGAGAGAGCTGGTGTAACTGAGTCAGGTTTGTAGGATCCTTGCTTGCACAGAGGACATTTCTCCAAAAAGTACGATCTTTGTCCCCATGTGCAGTTGCAAACCGTAGTCTGGCTTTTTTATGGTGGTTTTGGAGCAGTGGCTTCTTTCCTTGCTGAGCGGCCTTTCAGGTTATGTCGATATAGGACTCGTTTCACTGTGGATATAGATACTTTTGTACCTGTTTCCTCCAGCATCTTCACAAGGTCCTTTGCTGTTGTTCTGGGATTGATTTGCACTTTCCGCACCAAAGTAGGTTAATCTCTAGGAGACAGAAAGCGTCTCCTTCCTGAGCGGTATGACGGCTGCGTGGTCCCATGGTGTTTATACTTGCGTACTGTTGTTTGTATAGATGAACATGGTACCTTCAGGTGTAGTAAATTGCTCCCAAGGATGAACCAGACTTGTGGAGGTCTACAATCTTTTTTCTGAGGTCTTGGCTAACTTCTTTTGATTTTCCCATAATGTCAAGCAAAAAGGCACTGAGCTTGAAGGTAGGCCCTGAAAAACATCCACAGGTACACCTCCAGTTGACTCAAACGATGTCAATTAGCCTATCAGAAGCTTCTAAAGCCATGACATAATTTTCTGGACAACCTTGCCTAATTTCTCTCAACTCAAATCTGGGTGAGGTGCCATGTTTGTTCAAATCAAATTTTATTGGTCACACACACATATTTAGCAGATGTTATTGCAGGTGTAGTGAAATGGTTGTGGTCCTAGCTCCAATAGTGCAGTTGTATCTAACAATTCACAACAATACACACATCTAAAAGTAAAAGAATGGAATTAAGAAATATATACTACCGTTCAAAAGTTTGGGGTCACTTAGAAATGTCCTTGTTTTTGAAAGAAAAACACATTTTTGTCCATTAAAATAACATCACATTGATCAGAAATGCAGTTTAGGCATTGTTAATGTTGTAAATGACTATTATAGCTGGAAACGGCAGATTTTTAATGGAATATCTACATAGGCGTAGAGAGGCCCATTATCAGCAACCATCACTCCTGTGTTCCAATTGCACGTTGTGTTAGCTAATTGAAGTTTATAATTTGAAAAGGCTAATTGATCATTAGAAAACCCTTTTGCAATTATGTTAGCACAGCTGAAAACTGTTTTTCGGATTAAAGAAGCAATAAAACTAGCCTTCTTTTAGAGTAGTTCAGTATCTGGAGCATCAGCATTTATGGGTTTGATTACAGGC
>NC_143042.1:37895000-37907500 GCF_057628025.1 Oncorhynchus mykiss
ATTTTTCATAAAATTATACAGTTATCTTAGCTAGCTGAATTGTTAGCTGAATTGTTTACATGTTGCTAAGCAGTTGCTAGGGACTCTCCTGGAAGAAGCTAGCTAGCTTACAAAGAATAACAAAAAAAATATCTAGTTAACAGAAGAAAGGAAGACAAAATAAGGACAAAATAAGGACAGAAGAAAAAGGAAAAGAAAAAAGGACAACAAAGTGAAACAGTCCTCTGAAGAAACAAGAGAGCATTATACAAGAAACAGCACTTCTATTGCAACATTGTAGCCAACATCACCAGCGTTGCTATGGAAATTGTTTACCCACCAGACATCCAAACAGAGAAAGCTAAGAAAAGTTTCAAAGGTTTGTTGATGGGACAGAACCATGAATGCCTGTTTGCAGATCTTACCAGTTACAAAACAAGAGCAAATTTAATTTTTAATACCAATCGAGGGAACATATGGAAAAAGGTTATTTGCAACCATTTCCCTTTCTCAAAAAAGAGGGGCATCAGCCAAGGATGTCAGATCAGCATTTTTGAAGAAGCTGACCAGAGCAACACATATCAAACAGTAAACTTATATAATAATGGAACTGTATTGATACAAGGCAATGATTCAAGCCTCCAGGCTTTTGAGAATAGGTTTGCTACCCTAAAAGAAGACGCTGACATCATCTCAGAAAATGAGGAAAAAGTCAAGGAGGGAGATGGAGAAAAGCAGACCCCAATGGTCTCTGTGACCCAGCAGGAAGCCCTCAACGTCCCTTTACCTACCTCACCTGCAGCAGACAGAGTCAAGGACATGACAATTTCAATAAGAACACCTGCTATGCAACGTTTCCACAACACCCTCTCTCTAGTCGAAGCAGAGGTCGTAGAACTCAGAGAGAAGAAGCTTCAAGAGGAGGACACTGTCCAGAAACTCAAAGAAGAGATGAAACAGTTCAGGGAGGAGAGCAGAGCATCCATAGCTAAATTAGAAAGCAGAATGGACAAGCTGAGTCAGACAAATGATGACCTCAGAGACCATCTGAGCACAACTAGAAAGGAGCTCGAACAAAAAGAGAGGTACATTGACACCCTCAACCGGCAGAGAGTCATTGTGTCCTCTGCATCTAGAGAACATGTCCACCAGCTTGGTACAACACAAGCAGAACCTGAGACCAGCATGGCCTCCACTACACAGCCGGATGACACTGCACCAGCCTACCAGTCTGCTCCAGCCCAGGTCAACCTACCAGCCTCTCAGTCTGCTCCAGCCCAGGTCAACCTACCAGCCTCCCAGTCTGCTCCAGCCCAGGTCAGAATACCAGCCTCCCAGTCTGCTCCAGCCCAGGTTAACCTACCAGCCTCCCAGTCTGCTCCAGCCCAGGTCAACCTACCAGCCTCCCAGTCTGCTCCAGCCCAGGTCAGAATACCAGCCTCCCAGTCTGCTCCAGCCCAGGTTAACCTACCAGCCTCCCAGTCTGCTCCAGCCCAGGTCAGAATACCAGCCTCCCAGTCTGCTCCACCCAGACAATCACCCACAACTGCAATTCTAATTGATTCAAATGGGAAGTTCTTAGTCCAGGAAAGATTATTCCCTAGACACCAGGTGTATAAGTTCTGGTGTCCTACAACTGAGAGTGCAATGCAGCTACTCAGTCAGACCAGGATTGACACCCCTGACAACATCATCATCCACACTGGCACAAACGACCTTCATGCCAAAGGTGAAAATGTATCTGGGGCAGTGAGAAGAGTGGCAGAACGGGCACAGGCTATGTTCCCAACAACCAATATAGTTGTGTCCACCCTCCTACCAAGAAAAGACTTCCCAGAAAAGTTGATCGACAAAATAAATCAACAGATCACTGTGGACTGTGCCTCACTGCTCAACGTCAGAACGGCTCACCACCCCACTCTGACATGTCAACACTTATATGATAATATACATCTTGATCAGGACAGTATCAGAACCTTTGCCAAGGACCTAAAAGATGCAACACTTGGCAGGGACCCACACACCCATCACCCCAGCAACAAAGGTCCCCCGCCCCACCTTCTGAAACAACAGTACCTCCACCATCCCGAGGAGAAAAGAGCCAGACATGGCTTATTACAGCACAGCTCTACTAGACCAGGCCCAACACAGCACAGCTCTACTAGACCAGGCCCAACACAGCACAGCTCTACTAGACCCGGCCCATCACAACACAGCTCTACTAGACCTGGCCCATCACAACAAAGCTCTACTAGACCTGGCCCATCACAACACAGCTCTACTAGACCTGGCCCATCACAACACAGCTCTACTAGACCTGGCCCATCACAACAAAGCTCTACTAGACCCGGCCCATCACAACACAGCTCTACTAGACCCGGCCCATCACAACACAGCTCTACTAGACCCGGCCCATCACAACACAGCTCTACTAGACCCGGCCCATCACAACACAGCTCTACTAGACCCGGCCCATCACAACACAGCTCTACTAGACCTGTCCCATCACAACACAGCTTTACTAGACCCAGCCCATCACAACACAGCTCTGACCACTACTCCAGGGTCGGTCAGAACACTGCCCTTCAGGGAAGTAGACCACATGATGCAGTCCACACCATGTATCAATTAGATCGTCAGCCTACATATGCTGAGGTAACCTCTGGCAGAAGACCCCTAGAACAATCAGAGATAGGAGAGGTGCGCCAACTACTGCAACTAATATGCAGACTACTGAGCTAGACAGTCCCTTTAATTCACACACGGGCACGCACGCGCACACACACACACACAAACACACAGGGTTGCAGATTGCACAGAACATAAGTACAATGCAATCTTATTCCATTCTTATTCATTTGTTTACAAATATTCCTAAATGTATTGACACCGGTATTATAATAATTATTATATGTAATGGTGTGTGTGTGTGTGTGTGTGTGTGCGCGTGTGTGTGTATGTATGTATGTATGTGTGTATATGTGTATGTGCATGTATGTGTGTATATATATATATATATATATATATATATGTATGTGTATGTGTATATATATGTATATATATATGTATGTATGTATGTGTGTGTGTGTGTGTGTGTATGTGTGTGTGTGTGTGTGTATGTATGTATGTATGTATGTGTGTATATGTATATGTATGTATATATGTGTATGTATGTGTATGTGTATGTATATATATATGTATATATATATGTATGTATGTGTATGTATATATGTATGTATGTGTGTATATATGTATGTATATATGTGTATATGTGTATGTGTGTATGTATATATATGTATATATACATATTTTATTTTTTTTTGTTTTTTTCGATGTACTTTACTCAAACCAGTGAATATCACTTATTATAAATGAGATCATTAACTATCAGCTCTTGGAATATCCAGGGCCTATACTCTTCACATTTTGGTTATAAAACAACTAATCCAGAATTGATTAAAAACATCAAGGGACAGGACATCATAATCCTACTGGAAACATGGTGTCGTGGAGACATAGATACTCAGTGTCCCTCAGGCTATAGAGAAAGTTTACTACCATCAATCAAACATAAAAATGTTAAACGGGGCCGAGACTCAGGTGGAATCATCATTTGGCATAAGCAGGACTTAGCAATGAATGAAATGAAAAAAGGTACCACTCACATTTGGCTAAAACTTAACAAAGGTACAATCTATTGTGACAATGATGTATACATATGTGCAGCTTATGCTCCTCCTTCAGATTCATCATATTATGATGATCAGTTTTTTGACAATCTCCAGACAGAAATCATTACATTTCAGGCGCAGGGTAAAGTGCTTCTTTGTGGAGATTTCAATGCAAGAACAGGTTCTGAGCCTGACTACACTGATGCGGGAGGTAACCACCACATATTTGGACACCCCTCCTTGTACAGTAGCCCTATTATAAATAATAGAAACAGTCCTGACCAAATACTGAACAAAAATGGAAAAGAGTTAGTACATCTCTGTCGAGCCTTAGGCCTGTACATGCTTAATGGTAGAATCAGAGGGGACTCTTTAGGTCAGTTTACTTACTGCTCAGCTCTTGGGACAAGTGTAGTCGATTATGCCATCACTGACATTGACCCCTCCTCCATTAGTGCATTCACTGTCAGACCACAGACACCATTGTCAGATCACAGTCAGATCAACGTGTTTCTGAAGAAATTAACCGGCAATATTCATTCAAAAAAACAGCCCAATAAACTTTACAACATAAACCAATCGTTCAGATGGGCTCCAAACAGTGCAGAGGCATTCATTGAAACATTGAACTCAAATGAAATGATGAACTCTATACAGTTTTTCAATAACTCACAGTACCAAAACAATAAAGATGGTGTCAATTCAGCTACCCAAAACATCAACTGCATATTCCAAAAAGCAGCATCGAAAGCAAATTTGAGAAAACCAAAGCGATGCAACATCAGAAGCAAAAATCAAAATGTTACTGACAAATGGTTTGATAATGAATGTAAAACAATTAGAAAACACCTAAGACAAATGTCAAACAAAAAACATAAGCAGCAAAACAACCCAGAGCTACGATATGAATACTTTGAAACTCTGAAACAGTATAAACAAACACTGAAATGCAAGAAATGGAATTATACCAACAAGACACTTGATGAAATTGAAAACGCAATTGACCAAAATCAGTTCTGGGACATGTGGAACAATTTAAGCACAACAAAGCCACAAGAATTAGCCATACAAGATGTAGGAATTTGGAAAACTTACTTTGATAATCTATACAAAAACATCCCACAAAAAGACTTAAACCAGAACCAATTAGAAATTAAAGAAAAATTGAACATCCTGGAATCAGTCATTAAAAACAACCAAAATCCATTAGATTACCCAATAACCCAACAAGAACTAAATGAAAAGCTAAAATCTATTAAATCAAAAAAGGCTTGTGGTGTAGACAACATCAGAAATGAAATGCTGAAAAACAGCACACCTGAGTTGCAAAATGCTGTGCTTAAATTGTTCAACATGGTTTTAACTTCTGGCTGCTTCCCTGATGTCTGGAACCAGGGGCTCATCTCCCCTATCCACAAAAGTGGAGACAAATCAGACCCCAATAATTACAGGGGAATTTGCGTCAACAGTAACTTGGGAAAGATTTTCTGTAGCATTTTGAATTCAAGAATTCAAACCTTTCTTCAAGAAAAAAATGTAATAAGTAAATGTCAAATTGGCTTTCTCCCTAACCATCGCACTACTGACCATATATACACCTTACACACACTAATTAATAAACACGTCCACCAAAAAAAAGAGGGCAAAATCTTTGCTTGCTTTATTGACTTTAAAAAAGCATTTGATTCGATTTGGCACGAAGGGCTATTCTACAAAATTCTACAAAGTGGGCTTGGTGGTAAGGTGTATGACTTAATAAAATGTATGTACACAGAAAATAAGTGTGCAATAAAAATCAAAAACCAAAGAACAGAATTTTTTTCACAATGTCGAGGTGTGAGACAAGGCTGCAATTTGAGTCCAAATCTTTTCAACATTTATATCAATGAATTAGCAGACATGTTGGACCAATCTCCAGCCCCAGGACTCACACTATTTGACACAGAGGTGAAATACCTGCTATATGCTGATGACTTGGTACTTCTATCACCAACCAAAGAAGGTCTTCAACAAAACATTAATATTCTGGAGCAATATTGCCATAATTGGGCCCTGGCAGTAAATTTCCAAAAAACTAAAATCATGATTTTCCAAAAAAAACCCAGATGTCAGAAACAAAAATGTAAATTCACCCTGAACAACACCTTAATTGAACACACAAAAAATTACACCTACCTTGGTCTGACCATATCTGCATCGGGAAACTTTAATATGGCAGTGAAGGCACTCAAAGAAAAAGCCCGCAGAGCAATGTATGCAATAAAAATGAAATTATTCAAAATCAACATCCCAATTAGAATTTGGACTAAAATATTTGACAGTGTAATCCTACCAATAGCACTTTATGGAAGTGAGGTTTGGGGGCCACTCAATAAACTGGATTTTAAAATGTGGGACAAACATCCAATTGAAACCCTACATACAGAATTCTGTCGGAAAATTCTACAAGTCCAGAGAAATACACCAACTAATGCATGTAGGGCAGAATTGGGCCGTTTTCCAGTAATAATGAAAATACAGAAAAGATCATTAAAATTTTGGCTACATCTAAATTCAAGTCCAAATTCGAGTCTGCAATTTAAAGCACTTCAAGCCCAAGAGCTGAGCCCAGAAACGAGCCCTCTCAGTCAGCTGGTGTTGGACCTCACCAATCAAGCTGACACCAGCACTGCTTCAAAAGAAAGAATTCCAATAAACAAAATCATGAACCAATCAAAGGAATCATACTTACAATACTGGAAAAACGAAACAAAATCCCAAAGCCGACTAAATTGCTATCTGACCCTAAACAGAGAATATGAATTGGCTGATTATCTCTACTCTGTCAGAGATACGAAGCAGAGACAGATCCTTACCAAGTACAGGCTGAGTGACCACCGATTGGCAATAGAAACCGGCAGACATAAAAAGACATGGCTACCCAAAGAAGAGCGTGTATGTGGTCACTGCATGACAGGGGAGGTAGAGACAGAGATGCACTTTCTCCTTTACTGTGATAAATATTCCTCACAAAGAGATTCATTATTCACAGAAATGACTACATATATTCCACATTTTTACAAATTGAACCCAGAGGAAAAACTAAGAATACTCATGGGCGAAGGAGCAATGGCTCCTCTTGCAGCCAAATATGTATTTTCCTGCCATAGCCTGAGGGACACTGAATAATAACATCTGCATAGTAAACAGTAACTTACTTATTATTACTATTATTGTTATTACTATAATTATTAATGTTTACTGTAGACTGTTACCATTTTATTGTATTTATTTTTGTATTATTATTTACTACCATTTTATATTATTATTTGCTATCATTTACAATTTTGTTACAATGTATATTGTATACATTGTTGCTTTGGCAATATTGACACAATGTTTTTCATGCCAATAAAGCAGCTTGAATTTGAATTTGAATTTGAATTTGAGAGAGAGAGAGAGAGAGAGAGAGACAGGGAGGGGAATAGACAGAGAGAGAGAGAGAGAGACAGGGAGGGGAATAGACAGAGAGAGAGAGACAGGGAGGGGAATAGACAGAGAGAGAGAGAGAGAGACAGGGAGGGGAATAGACAGAGAGAGAGAGACAGGGAGGGGAATAGACAGAGAGAGAGAGACAGGGAGGGGAATAGACAGAGAGAGAGAGAGAGAGACAGGGAGGGGAATAGACAGAGAGAGAGAGACAGGGAGGGGAATAGACAGAGAGATAGAGACAGGGAGGGGAATAGACAGAGAGAGAGAGAGAGAGAGAGAGACAGGGAGGGGAATAGACAGAGAGAGAGAGAGAGGGAGGGGAATAGACAGAGAGAGAGAGACAGGGAGGGGAATAGACAGAGAGAGAGAGACAGGGAGGGGAATAGACAGAGAGAGAGAGACAGGGAGGGGAATAGACAGAGAGAGAGAGAGAGAGAGAGAGACAGGGAGGGGAATAGACAGAGAGAGAGAGAGAGAGACAGGGAGGGGAATAGACAGAGAGAGAGAGAGAGAGAGGGAGGGGAATAGACAGAGAGAGAGAGAGAGAGTCTTTATTGAACCATACAAGGAATACACATACTCAACAAAATGTTGGGTCGTTTGGTTGACCCAACTCCGTGTTGGGTCATTCAGTTGTGTTGTTCTCTTTCAAAACTGCTGGGTCATTGATGCTGGGTGCTGGGTTATTGATGCTGGGTGCTGGGTTATTGATGCTGGGTGCTGGGTTATTGATGCTGGGTTATTGATGCTGGGTGCTGGGTTATTGATGCTTGGTGCTGGGTCAGTGATGCTGGGTACTGGGTCATTGATGCTGGGTACTGGGTTATTGGTGCTGGATAATTGATGCTGGGTGCTGGGTTATTGATGCTGGGTTATTGGTGTTGGGTGCTGGGTTATTGATGCTGGGTCAGTGATGCTGGGTGCTGGGTTATTGATGCTGGGTTATTGATGCTGGGTCAGTGATACTGGGTGCTGGGTCAGTGATGCTGGGTGCTTGGTTATTGATGCTGGGTGCTGGGTTATTGATGCTGGGTGCTGGGTCAGTGATGCTGGGTTATTGATGCTGGGTCATTGATGCTTAGACCGGTAAAAATCTGTCCTTTGGTCTGATGAGTCCACATTTGAGATTTTTGGTTTCAACCACCGTGTCTTTGGTAGACGCAGAGGAAGTGAACGGATTTCTGCATGCGTGGTTCCCACCGTGAAGCATGGAGGAGGAGGTGTGATGGTGTGGGGGTGCTTTGTTGGTGACACAGTGATTTATTTAGAAATCAAGGCACACTTAACCAGCATGGCAACCACAGCATTCTGCAGCGATTCGTCATCACATCTGGTCTGCGCTTAGTGAGACTATGATTTGTAAGGACTATTTGACCAAGGAGAGTGATGGAGTGCTGCATCAGATGACCTGGCCTCCACAATCCCTGACCCCAACCAAATTGAGAGGGTTTATGTAACGATGTGCGCTGAGAGTCGGGAAGCAAGTTCAGGGAGTGAGTGTTTTAATAAATAAACGTAACATAATACAAAACAAGAAACACGAACAGCACACAGACATGACACAGAAACAGAAACAATGACGCCTGGGGAAGGAACCAAAGGGAGTGACATAAACAGTTGAAGTTGGAAGTTTAAATACATCATAGCCAAATACATTTAAACTCTGTTATTCACAATTTCTGACATTTAACCCTTGAAAAATTCCTTGTCTTAGGTCAGTTATGATTACCACATTATTTTAAGAATGTGAAATGTCAGAATGACAGTTGAGAGAATGATTGAATTTATTTCAGCTTTTAATCCCAGTGGATCAGAAGATTACATACACTCAATTAGTATTTGGTAGGATTGGTCATTTTGTCCCATTCCTCCTGACAGAGCTGGTGTAACTGAGTCAGGTTTGTTCGCACACGCTTTTTCACTTCTGCCCACAAATGTTCTATAGGATTGAGGTTAGGGCTTTGTGATGGCCACTTCATTACCTTGACTTTGTTGTCCTTAAGCCATTTTGCCACAACTTTGGAAGTATGCTTGGGGTCATTGTCCATTTGGAAGACCCATTTGATGGGTGATGTCTTGAGATGTCTTGAGATGTTGCTTCAATATATTAACATAATTTTCCTTCACATGATGCCATCTATTTTGTGAGGTGCAACAGTCCCTCCTGCAGCAAAGCACCCCCACAACATGATGCTGCCACCCCCGTGCTTCACGGTTCGGATGTGTTCTTCGGCTTGCAAACCTCCCCTTTTTCCTCCAAACATAACGATGGTCATTATGGCCAAACAATTCTAATTTTGTTTCATCAGACCAGAGGACATTTCTCCAAAAAGTACCATCTTTGTCCCCATGTGCAGTTGCAAACCGTAGCCTGGCTTGTTTATGGTGGTTTTGGAGTAGTGGCATCTTCCTTGCTGAGCGTACTTTCAGGTTATGTCAATATAGGACTTGTTTTACTGTAGATACTTTTGTACCTGTTTCCTCCAGCATCTTCACAAGGTCCTTTGCTGGTGTTCTGGGATTGATTTGCACTTTTCGCACCAAAGTACGTTCATCTCTAGGAGACAGAACACGTCTCCTTCCTGAGCAGTATGACGGCTGCGTGGTCCCATGGTGTTTATACTTGCATACTATTGTTGCATATTATTGTACAGATGAATGTGGTACCTTCAGGTGTTGTAAATTGCTCCCAAGGAGGAACCAGACTTGTCTACAATGTTTTTTCTGAGGTTTTGACTGATTAGATTATTTTTGATTTTGATTTCCCCATGAAGCAAAGAGTTTGAAGGTAGGCCTTGAAATACATCCACAGGTACACCTCCAATTGGCTCAAATGATGTCAATTAGCCTATCAGAAGCTTCTAAAGCCATGACATCATTTTCTGGGATTTTCCAAGCTGTTTAAAGGCACAGTCAACTTAGTGTATGTAAACTTCTGACCCACTGTAATTGTGATACAGTGAATTATAAGTGAAATAATCTGTCTGTGAACAATTGTTGGAAAAATTACTTGAGTCATGCACAAAGTAGATGTCCTAACCAACTTGCCAACACTATAGTTTGTTAACAAGAAATTTGTGGAGTGGTTGAAAAACGAGTTTTAATGACTCCAACCTAAGTGAATGTAAACTTCCGACTTCAACTGTATAGAGCAGGTAGTGAAGGAGGTGATAGAGCCCAGGTGAGTCTAATGGAAGGAAGGAGCTCAGGAAGGAGCTCAGGAAGGAGCTCAGGAAGGAGCTCAGGAAGGAGCACCTGCAACCTACAGCGCAGGTGCTCGTAACGATGGTGACAGGTGTGCGCCATAACGACCAGCCTGGTGACCTAGAGGCCGGACAGGGAGCACATGTGACAGTACCCCCTCCCCGACACGCGGCTCCAGTCGCAGGACATCGACCAAAATGACGATCCCGGGGATCAGGAGCGGACCGGTCACCTCTGCTGAGGTGCGGGTAACCTGTCACCTACAGCGCCGGAGAGAGAGCATACTTGATGGTACCGCCTCCCCGGCACGTTCGGGCTCCAGCCGCAGGACACCAATCAAAGGGACGATCCCGGGGATCTGGAGCGGACCGGTCGCCTCCACTGAGGCGCAGAAACCTGAACCAGCTGAGGCGTGAGAGCCTGATGAGCCGGCTGAGACCTCCCCAGTTGCCTCGGTCGAGTCAAAATATCCGAGGGTGTATTCTGTCCAATACTTACCCAGCGCTGGGTACTAAATAACCTAAATTGGGTTGTTTTTAACCCAGCACTACGTGTACAGTGCTTCAATGAGGCATTGAGATAAACAGTTAGTTTCACATGTCAACTTAAGGGAGAGAAATTTGCCAGTATTAATTGATTAGTTAGTGTTGCCAGACTGTTTCTGTTGGTTGCCATGGTACATACCCCGTTGTCGGGTGTGGCCAGTGAGTCGTAGAGGCGGCAGAGGGAGGAGACTCCATTGAGCTCGGTGATGGCCACCAGCTCCTTACAGCTGCGCCTCTTGAACGCTATGGTCTTCTCTGTGTACCTATCAAACAACCGCTTCAGGTAGTCCACTTCAACCTGCAGGGAGATGGAGGGAGGCAGAGAGAGAGGGGATGGGGGAGAGGGGAAGAGAAGAGAAAGAGGGAGAAGGGGGAGAGAGTGCAAGCAAAAGAGGCAAAAAGGGGAGAGAGGGAAGGAGAGGAGAGACAGAAGGAAAGGAGGGAGGGAGAGGGAGAGAGGTGAGGGGGGAGACCGACCGGGGCAAGGAAGAGAGAGGAGAGAGAATATAAAGGGTTAATAATCAGAGCACCTTCATACAGTAGGTTAAACCTGTGGTGCAGCTAGCCTGTTACCTTCTGTCGTTTGTCCATCCAGGACTGGACGTAGGGCTTCCAGCCCAGGTCTGAGCAGTCGTTGTAGACCATCCCACAGCGAGAAACCGTGGCTGGGGAAGCCTGGGACAGGTCCTCACACTCAAACAACAGAGACACCTACGCACACAATACAAAATAAGATGATACTATATACTGTAGATAAGGACTTTCAGATGGCAGTTACTGTACTATTTGTAGTATATCATTTTGAATGCAGACGTGTGTGTGTGTGTGTGTGTGTGTGTGTGTGTGTGTGTGTGTGTGTGTGTGTGTGTGTGTGTGTGTGTGTGTGTGTGTGTGCGCACGCATGTGGGCGCTTGCATGTCACCTGTTCTGGCATGGAGATTCTCTCTCCGTTGATGAGAGTGAGAACCTTGTTGTCGTCCATGACAGAGTTCATGCTCTCGATCCACAGAGTGTCCACCGGGCCGTCAAAAATTATCCACTTCTCATCAGGCTTCTCATCTGGGCCCAGGGGGAGTGGGAAGGAGGGAGGGGGACAAGGTTAAGAGTGGGGCAGACACACACGCATGCACGTACGTAGACATACACACGCAAATCACAACACAAACTGTGTCATCGTCAATCTCATAGACTCATTATTTTTACCCTCGCCCCTAGTCACTTCCCCAAGGGGAAATCCCCGTCGAAACCGGATGCAGTTTGATTGCCATCTTAAGTGGAGGTCCAATTCAGAAACGTTGCCCCCCTCGGCTCTCGACTTAACTCGAGGGCGTGAACGAAGAACTTTGATCACTTATAGGGTTAATATGACCCACCATTCAATGCAAACTGTAGTCACCGTCTCAAACTCTGGTGGCCGCGAAGTGTCAAATTCAATCAATACGGCTGCATTTTTGGCATGTCAGACAAAATTATGAAGCTTGCTTGCTAAAAATAAAAAAATATATATAGACAACATTGACTTTAGCGTTGGCAAAATGGCTTAGTCTCATAGTGAGGAGCTTATAAAACGTGGCTAGATTCCTAAACATATTTTTGGGGAATTCTGAAATGGATGACTAAATTGGATGAC
>NC_143042.1:37912500-37925000 GCF_057628025.1 Oncorhynchus mykiss
CCCCGTCGGTCCACTCGTTGGTGGACAGGTCGTATTCACCATACAGCTCCCCGAGGCTCACCGCCTTGGGGTTCAGAGGGCATTCCTGCATGGCGGGCACACACAGGTCACAGGTCAACAGGCAAAGGTCAAGGGTGAAGAGGTCAATCAGTGAGAGCATAAATAAGTCTCAAACAACACTCTATTCTCCATATAATGCACTAACTTAAGGGGAAACGGTTGTCATTTTAGATTTGCCCTAAAAGTGGACAAGGAAGGAGGGGGTAGGGGTTACGGAATGACAAGAGAAAGACACGAGCAGACAGAGAGAGAGGGGACATGTTGATATCGCGTGGCTGCATAGAATAGCAACGTGCATGCCCCGCACACCTGAGGATTTGTCGTTTTCAACCATCTACTTCCTGTGTTTGAGGGGGCGCAAAATCCACTTGTCACTTAAATCTCGCCGGATTGGCTGCTTTCATTTTACTCCTGCGATTCTTTCATACTCTCGCTTGCACCTGTTGTTTTTGCCCCGTTAACTTTACGACCGCGGAGACGTTTGTAATGACCTGTCAAACACACCCCGGTAATGGCCGGAATGGTCTTTCTGTTGAGTCTATGAGAACGCTAAAGCCTTGTCTGGGATTTAACGCACCGTCTCCACACTTACATCACAACAAACAGAGAAAGAGAACTTGATTTTGATGGGTGTTCATTTTATGGGGAATTGAAAATAATAATAATAAAATGAATAATAATTGAATACAGTTGAAATGTTTACAAATTAAAGCAACTTGTGAAAATGAACCCTTGGATCATAGTGATATTATGTCTGATATCCCAAACAAGGTGAAGTGTGTTTAGATAGGTGTCATCTAGAGCCAAGCCTGTTGAGTTTACATTCCAGGGGACCTTGTGTCACGACTTCTGCCGAAGTCGAAACCTCTCCATGTTCGGGCAGTGCTCGGGGGTCGACGTCACCGGTCTTCTAGCCATCATTGATCCCTTTTTCATTTTCCATTGGTTTTGTCTTGTCTTTCTACACACCTGGTTTCAATCCCATTCATTACCTGTTGTGTATTTAACCCTCTCTTCCCCCTCAGGTCTTTGTCAGAGATTGTTTGTTATTCAGTGTTGTGGTGGTTTTGTATTGATGCCCTCGTACCCACTTTGTTTATTGTCTACATTTAGTGTTTGGAGTCTGTTTCGTTTATCATTATTAAATAGCTCCATTACACTCAGTTTGATTCTCCAGCGCCACCTATACACACGACTCTGACACCTTGCTATTGTCACACCTGTTAAATTATGCAAGAGAACGTGAAAACAACAGTAACTAATGAGGCAGCCTAGACAGGTAGGGTAGACAGAGCAGGTGAGTGGAGGTAGGGTAGACAGAGCAGGTGAGTGGAGGTAGGGTAGACAGAGCAGGTGAGTGGAGGTAGGGTACACAGGGCAAGAGAGTGGAGGTAGGGTAGACAGAGCAGGTGAGTGGAGGTAGGGTAGACAGAGCAGGTGAGTGGAGGTAGGGTAGACAGAGCAGGTGAGTGGAGGTAGGGTACACAGGGCAAGAGAGTGGAGGTAGGGTAGACAGAGCAGGTGAGTGGAGGTAGGGTAGACAGAGCAGGTGAGTGGAGGTAGGGTAGACAGAGCAGGTGAGTGATGGTAGGGTAGACAGAGCAGGTGAGTGGAGGTAGGGTAGACAGAGCAGGTGAGTGGAGGTAGGGTAGACAGAGCAGGTGAGTGGAGGTAGGCTAGACAGAGCAGGTGAGTAGAGGTAGGGTAGACAGAGCAGGTGAGTGGAGGTAGGGTACACAGGGCAGGAGAGTGGAGGTAGGGTAGACAGAGCAGGTGAGTGATGGTAGGGTAGACAGAGCAGGTGAGTGGAGGTAGGGTAGACAGAGCAGGTGAGTGATGGTAGGGTAGACAGAGCAGGTGAGTGGAGGTAGGGAAGACAGAGCAGGTGAGTGATGGTAGGGTAGACAGAGCAGGTGAGTGGAAGTAGGGTAGACAGAGTAGGTGAGTGGAGATAGGGTAAACAGAGCACGGTGAGTGGAGGTAGGGTAGACAGAGCACGGTGAGTGGAGGTAGGGTAGACAGAGCACGGTGAGTGGAGGTAGGGTAGACAGAGCAGGTGAGTGGAGGTAGGGTAGACAGAGCAGGTGAGTGGAGGTAGGGTAGACAGAGCAGGTGAGTGGAGGTAGGGTAGACAGAGCAGGTGAGTGGAGGTAGGGTAGACAGAGCAGGTGAGTGGAGGTAGGGTAGACAGAGCAGGTGAGTGGAGGTAGGGTACACAGGGCAGGAGAGTGGAGGTAGGGTAGACAGAGCAGGTGAGTGGAGGTAGGGTAGACAGAGCAGGTGAGTGGAGGTAGGGTAGACAGAGCAGGTGAGTGGAGGTAGGGTAGACAGAGCAGGTGAGTGATGGTAGGGTAGACAGAGCAGGTGAGTGGAGGTAGGGTAGACAGAGCAGGTGAGTGGAGGTAGGGTAGACAGAGCAGGTGAGTGGAGGTAGGCTAGACAGAGCAGGTGAGTAGAGGTAGGGTAGACAGAGCAGGTGAGTGGAGGTAGGGTACACAGGGCAGGAGAGTGGAGGTAGGGTAGACAGAGCAGGTGAGTGATGGTAGGGTAGACAGAGCAGGTGAGTGGAGGTAGGGTAGACAGAGCAGGTGAGTGATGGTAGGGTAGACAGAGCAGGTGAGTGGAGGTAGGGAAGACAGAGCAGGTGAGTGATGGTAGGGTAGACAGAGCAGGTGAGTGGAAGTAGGGTAGACAGAGTAGGTGAGTGGAGATAGGGTAAACAGAGCACGGTGAGTGGAGGTAGGGTAGACAGAGCACGGTGAGTGGAGGTAGGGTAGACAGAGCACGGTGAGTGGAGGTAGGGTAGACAGAGCAGGTGAGTGGAGGTAGGGTAGACAGAGCAGGTGAGTGGAGGTAGGGTAGACAGAGCAGGTGAGTGGAGGTAGGGTAGACAGAGCAGGTGAGTGGAGGTAGGGTAGACAGAGCAGGTGAGTGACGGTAGGGTAGATAGAGCAGGTGAGTGGAGGTAGGGTAGACAGAGCACGGTGAGTGGAGGTAGGGTAGACAGAGCAGGTGAGTGGAGGTAGGGTAGACAAGGCAGGTGAGTGGAGGTAGGGTAGACAGAGCAGTTGAGTGGAGGTAGGGTAGACAGAGCAGGTGAGTGGAGGTAGGGTAGACAGAGCAGGTGAGTGGAGGTAGGGTAGACAGAGCAGGTGAGTGGAGGTAGGGTAGACAGAGCAGGTGAGTGGAGGTAGGGTAGACAGAGCAGGTGAGTGGAGGTAGGGTAGACAGAGCAGGTGAGTGGAGGTAGGGTAGACAGAGCAGGTGAGTGATGGTAGGGTAGACAGAGCAGGTGAGTGGAGGTAGGGTAGGGTTGACAGAGCAGGTGAGTGATGGTAGGGTAGACAGAGCAGGTGAGTGATGGTAGGGTAGACAGAGCAGGTGAGTGGAGGAAGGGTAGACAGAGCAGGTGAGTGGAGGTAGGGTAGACAGAGCAGGTGAGTGGAGGTAGGGTAGACAGAGCAGGTGAGTGGAGGCAGGGTAGACAAGGCAGGTGAGTGGAGGTAGGGTAGACAGAGCAGGTGAGTGGAGGTAGGGTAGACAGAGCAGGTGAGTGGAGGTAGGGTAGACAGAGCAGGTGAGTGGAGGTAGGGTAGATAGAGCAGGTGAGTGGAGGTAGGGTAGACAGAGCAGGTGAGTGGAGGTAGGGTAGACAGAGCAGGTGAGTGGAGGTAGGGTAGACAGAGCAGGTGAGTGGAGGTAGTGTAGACAAGGCAGGTGAGTGGAGGTAGGGTAGACAGAGCAGGTGAGTGGAGGTAGGGTAGACAGAGCAGGTGAGTAGAGGTAGGGTAGACAGAGCAGGTGAGTGGAGGTAGTGTAGACAAGGCAGGTGAGTGGAGGTAGGGTAGACAGAGCTGGTGAGTGGAGGTAGGGTAGACAGAGCAGGTGAGTGGAGGTAGGGTAGACAGAGCAGGTGAGTGACGGTAGGGTAGACAGAGCAGGTGAGTGGAGGTAGGGTAGACAGAGAACGGTGAGTGGAGGTAGGGTAGACAGAGCAGGTGAGTGGAGGTAGGGCAGACAAGGCAGGTGAGTGGAGGTAGGGTAGACAGAGCAGGTGAGTGGAGGTAGGGTAGACAGAGCAGGTGAGTGGAGGTAGGGTAGACAGAGCAGGTGAGTGGAGATAGGCTAGACAGAGCAGGTGAGTGGAGGTAGGGTAGACAGAGCAGGTGAGTGGAGGTAGGGTAGACAGAGCAGGTGAGTGGAGGTAGGGTAGACAGAGCAGGTGAGTGGAGGTAGGGTAGACAGAGCAGGTGAGTGATGGTAGGGTAGACAGAGCAGGTGAGTGATGGTAGGGTAGACAGAGCAGGTGAGTGGAGGTAGGGTAGACAGAGCAGGTGAGTGGAGGTAGTGTAGACAGAGCAGGTGAGTGGAGGTAGGGTAGACAGAGCAGGTGAGTGACGGTAGGGTAGACAGAGCAGGTGAGTGGAGGTAGGGTATACAGAGCAGGTGAGTGACGGTAGGGTAGACAGAGCAGGTGAGTGATGGTAGGGTAGACAGAGCAGGTGAGTGATGGTAGGGTAGACAGAGCAGGTGAGTGATGGTAGGGTAGACATAGCAGGTGAGTGGAGGTAGGGTAGACAGAGCAGGTGAGTGGAGGTAGGGTAGACAGAGCAGGTGAGTGGAGGTAGGGTAGACAGAGCAGGTGAGTGATGGAAGGGGAGACAGAGCAGGTGAGTGGAGGTAGGTTGGACAGAGCAGGTGAGTGGAAGTAGGGTAGACAGAGCAGGTGAGTGGAGGTAGGGTAGACAGAGCAGGTGAGTGATGGTAGGGTAGACAGAGCAGGTGAGTGGAGGTAGGGTAGACAAGGCAGGTGAGTGGAGGTAGGGTAGACATAGCAGGTGAGTGGAGGTAGGGTAGACAGAGCAGGTGAGTGGAGGTAGGGTAGACAGAGAAGGTGAGTGGAGATAGGCTAGACAGAGCAGGTGAGTGGAGGTAGGGTACACAGGGCAGGAGAGTGGAGGTAGGGTAGACAGAGCAGGTGAGTGGAGGTAGGGTAGACAGAGCAGGTGAGTGATGGTAGGGTAGACAGAGCAGGTGAGTGGAGGTAGGGTAGACAGAGCAGGTGAGTGATGGTAGGGTAGACAGAGCAGGTGAGTGGAGGTAGGGTAGACAGAGCAGGTGAGTGATGGTAGGGTAGACAGAGCAGGTGAGTGATGGTAGGGTAGACAGAGCAGGTGAGTGGAGGTAGGGTAGACAGAGCAGGTGAGTGATGGTAGGGTAGACAGAGCAGGTGAGTGGAGGTAGGGTAGACAGAGCAGGTGAGTGGAGGTAGGGTAGACAGAGCAGGTGAGTGGAGGTAGGGTAGACAGAGCAGGTGAGTGGAGGTAGGGTAGACAGAGAAGGTGAGTGGAGGTAGGGTAGACAGAGCAGGTGAGTGGAGGTAGGGTAGACAGAGCAGGTGAGTGATGGTAGGGTAGACAGAGCAGGTGAGTGGAGGTAGGGTAGGGTAGACAGAGCAGGTGAGTGATGGTAGGGTAGACAGAGCAGGTGAGTGATGGTAGGGTAGACAGAGCAGGTGAGTGGAGGAAGGGTAGACAGAGCAGGTGAGTGGAGGTAGGGTAGACAGAGCAGGTGAGTGGAGGTAGGGTAGACAGAGCAGGTGAGTGGAGGCAGGGTAGACAAGGCAGGTGAGTGGAGGTAGGGTAGACAGAGCAGGTGAGTGGAGGTAGGGTAGACAGAGCAGGTGAGTGGAGGTAGGGTAGACAGAGCAGGTGAGTGGAGGTAGGGTAGACAGAGCAGGTGAGTGGAGGTAGGGTAGACAGAGCAGGTGAGTGGAGGTAGGGTAGACAGAGCAGGTGAGTGGAGGTAGGGTAGACAGAGCAGGTGAGTGGAGGTAGGGTAGACAGAGCAGGTGAGTGGAGGTAGGGTAGACAGAGCAGGTGAGTGGAGGTAGGGTAGACAGAGCAGGTGAGTGGAGGTAGGGTAGACAGAGCAGGTGAGTAGAGGTAGGGTAGACAGAGCAGGTGAGTGGAGGTAGGGTAGACAGAGCACGGTGAGTGGAGGTAGGGTAGACAGAGCAGGTGAGTGGAGGTAGGGTAGACAAGGCAGGTGAGTGGAGGTAGGGTAGACAGAGCAGGTGAGTGGAGGTAGGGTAGACAGAGCAGGTGAGTGGAGGTAGGGTAGACAGAGCAGGTGAGTGGAGGTAGGGTAGACAGAGCAGGTGAGTGGAGGTAGGGTAGACAGAGCAGGTGAGTGGAGGTAGGGTAGACAGAGCAGGTGAGTGGAGGTAGTGTAGACAGAGCAGGTGAGTGGAGGTAGGGTAGACAGAGCAGGTGAGTGATGGTAGGGTAGACAGAGCAGGTGAGTGGAGGTAGGGTAGGGTAGACAGAGCAGGTGAGTGATGGTAGGGTAGACAGAGCAGGTGAGTGATGGTAGGGTAGACAGAGCAGGTGAGTGGAGGAAGGGTAGACAGAGCAGGTGAGTGGAGGTAGGGTAGACAGAGCAGGTGAGTGGAGGTAGGGTAGACAGAGCAGGTGAGTGGAGGTAGGGTAGACAGAGCAGGTGAGTGGAGGTAGGGTAGACAGAGCAGGTGAGTGGAGGAAGGGTAGACAGAGCAGGTGAGTGGAGGTAGGGTAGACAGAGCAGGTGAGTGGAGGTAGGGTAGACAGAGCAGGTGAGTGATGGTAGGGTAGACAGAGCAGGTGAGTGGAGGTAGGGTAGACAGAGCAGGTGAGTGGAGGTAGTGTAGACAGAGCAGGTGAGTGGAGGTAGGGTAGACAGAGCAGGTGAGTGGAGGTAGGGTAGACAGAGCAGGTGAGTGGAGGTAGGGTAGACAGAGCAGGTGAGTGGAGGTAGGGTAGACAGAGCAGGTGAGTGGAGGAAGGGTAGACAGAGCAGGTGAGTGGAGGTAGGGTAGACAGAGCAGGTGAGTGGAGGTAGGGTAGACAGAGCAGGTGAGTGATGGTAGGGTAGACAGAGCAGGTGAGTGGAGGTAGGGTAGACAGAGCAGGTGAGTGGAGGTAGTGTAGACAGAGCAGGTGAGTGGAGGTAGGGTAGACAGAGCAGGTGAGTGACGGTAGGGTAGACAGAGCAGGTGAGTGGAGGTAGGGTATACAGAGCAGGTGAGTGACGGTAGGGTAGACAGAGCAGGTGAGTGATGGTAGGGTAGACAGAGCAGGTGAGTGATGGTAGGGTAGACAGAGCAGGTGAGTGATGGTAGGGTAGACATAGCAGGTGAGTGGAGGTAGGGTAGACAGAGCAGGTGAGTGGAGGTAGGGTAGACAGAGCAGGTGAGTGGAGGTAGGGTAGACAGAGCAGGTGAGTGATGGAAGGGGAGACAGAGCAGGTGAGTGGAGGTAGGTTGGACAGAGCAGGTGAGTGGAGGTAGGGTAGACAGAGCAGGTGAGTGGAGGTAGGGTAGACAGAGCAGGTGAGTGATGGTAGGGTAGACAGAGCAGGTGAGTGGAGGTAGGGTAGACAAGGCAGGTGAGTGGAGGTAGGGTAGACATAGCAGGTGAGTGGAGGTAGGGTAGACAGAGCAGGTGAGTGGAGGTAGGGTAGACAGAGCAGGTGAGTGGAGATAGGCTAGACAGAGCAGGTGAGTGGAGGTAGGGTACACAGGGCAGGAGAGTGGAGGTAGGGTAGACAGAGCAGGTGAGTGGAGGTAGGGTAGACAGAGCAGGTGAGTGATGGTAGGGTAGACAGAGCAGGTGAGTGGAGGTAGGGTAGACAGAGCAGGTGAGTGATGGTAGGGTAGACAGAGCAGGTGAGTGGAGGTAGGGTAGACAGAGCAGGTGAGTGATGGTAGGGTAGACAGAGCAGGTGAGTGATGGTAGGGTAGACAGAGCAGGTGAGTGGAGGTAGGGTAGACAGAGCAGGTGAGTGATGGTAGGGTAGACAGAGCAGGTGAGTGGAGGTAGGGTAGACAGAGCAGGTGAGTGGAGGTAGGGTAGACAGAGCAGGTGAGTGGAGGTAGGGTAGACAGAGCAGGTGAGTGACGGTAGGGTAGACAGAGCAGGTGAGTAGAGGTAGGGTAGACAGAGCACGGTGAGTGGAGGTAGGGTAGACAGAGCAGGTGAGTGGAGGTAGGGTAGACAAGGCAGGTGAGTGGAGGTAGGGTAGACAGAGCAGGTGAGTGGAGGTAGGGTAGACAGAGCAGGTGAGTGGAGGTAGGGTAGACAGAGGAGGTGAGTGGAGGTAGGGTAGACAGAGCAGGTGAGTGGAGGTAGGGTAGACAGAGAAGGTGAGTGGAGGTAGGGTAGACAGAGCAGGTGAGTGGAGGTAGGGTAGACAGAGCAGGTGAGTGATGGTAGGGTAGACAGAGCAGGTGAGTGGAGGTAGGGTAGGGTAGACAGAGCAGGTGAGTGATGGTAGGGTAGACAGAGCAGGTGAGTGATGGTAGGGTAGACAGAGCAGGTGAGTGGAGGAAGGGTAGACAGAGCAGGTGAGTGGAGGTAGGGTAGACAGAGCAGGTGAGTGGAGGTAGGGTAGACAGAGCAGGTGAGTGGAGGCAGGGTAGACAAGGCAGGTGAGTGGAGGTAGGGTAGACAGAGCAGGTGAGTGGAGGTAGGGTAGACAGAGCAGGTGAGTGGAGGTAGGGTAGACAGAGCAGGTGAGTGGAGGTAGGGTAGACAGAGCAGGTGAGTGGAGGTAGGGTAGACAGAGCAGGTGAGTGGAGGTAGGGTAGACAGAGCAGGTGAGTGGAGGTAGGGTAGACAGAGCAGGTGAGTGGAGGTAGGGTAGACAGAGCAGGTGAGTGGAGGTAGGGTAGACAGAGCAGGTGAGTGGAGGTAGTGTAGACAAGGCAGGTGAGTGGAGGTAGGGTAGATAGAGCAGGTGAGTGGAGGTAGGGTAGACAGAGCAGGTGAGTAGAGGTAGGGTAGACAGAGCAGGTGAGTGGAGGTAGGGTAGACAGAGCAGGTGAGTGACGGTAGGGTAGACAGAGCAGGTGAGTGGAGGTAGGGTATACAGAGCAGGTGAGTGACGGTAGGGTAGACAGAGCAGGTGAGTGATGGTAGGGTAGACAGAGCAGGTGAGTGATGGTAGGGTAGACAGAGCAGGTGAGTGATGGTAGGGTAGACATAGCAGGTGAGTGGAGGTAGGGTAGACAGAGCAGGTGAGTGGAGGTAGGGTAGACAGAGCAGGTGAGTGGAGGTAGGGTAGACAGAGCAGGTGAGTGATGGAAGGGGAGACAGAGCAGGTGAGTGGAGGTAGGTTGGACAGAGCAGGTGAGTGGAGGTAGGGTAGACAGAGCAGGTGAGTGGAGGTAGGGTAGACAGAGCAGGTGAGTGATGGTAGGGTAGACAGAGCAGGTGAGTGGAGGTAGGGTAGACAAGGCAGGTGAGTGGAGGTAGGGTAGACATAGCAGGTGAGTGGAGGTAGGGTAGACAGAGCAGGTGAGTGGAGGTAGGGTAGACAGAGCAGGTGAGTGGAGATAGGCTAGACAGAGCAGGTGAGTGGAGGTAGGGTACACAGGGCAGGAGAGTGGAGGTAGGGTAGACAGAGCAGGTGAGTGGAGGTAGGGTAGACAGAGCAGGTGAGTGATGGTAGGGTAGACAGAGCAGGTGAGTGGAGGTAGGGTAGACAGAGCAGGTGAGTGATGGTAGGGTAGACAGAGCAGGTGAGTGGAGGTAGGGTAGACAGAGCAGGTGAGTGATGGTAGGGTAGACAGAGCAGGTGAGTGATGGTAGGGTAGACAGAGCAGGTGAGTGGAGGTAGGGTAGACAGAGCAGGTGAGTGATGGTAGGGTAGACAGAGCAGGTGAGTGGAGGTAGGGTAGACAGAGCAGGTGAGTGGAGGTAGGGTAGACAGAGCAGGTGAGTGGAGGTAGGGTAGACAGAGCAGGTGAGTGACGGTAGGGTAGACAGAGCAGGTGAGTAGAGGTAGGGTAGACAGAGCACGGTGAGTGGAGGTAGGGTAGACAGAGCAGGTGAGTGGAGGTAGGGTAGACAAGGCAGGTGAGTGGAGGTAGGGTAGACAGAGCAGGTGAGTGGAGGTAGGGTAGACAGAGCAGGTGAGTGGAGGTAGGGTAGACAGAGGAGGTGAGTGGAGGTAGGGTAGACAGAGCAGGTGAGTGGAGGTAGGGTAGACAGAGAAGGTGAGTGGAGGTAGGGTAGACAGAGCAGGTGAGTGGAGGTAGGGTAGACAGAGCAGGTGAGTGATGGTAGGGTAGACAGAGCAGGTGAGTGGAGGTAGGGTAGGGTAGACAGAGCAGGTGAGTGATGGTAGGGTAGACAGAGCAGGTGAGTGATGGTAGGGTAGACAGAGCAGGTGAGTGGAGGAAGGGTAGACAGAGCAGGTGAGTGGAGGTAGGGTAGACAGAGCAGGTGAGTGGAGGTAGGGTAGACAGAGCAGGTGAGTGGAGGCAGGGTAGACAAGGCAGGTGAGTGGAGGTAGGGTAGACAGAGCAGGTGAGTGGAGGTAGGGTAGACAGAGCAGGTGAGTGGAGGTAGGGTAGACAGAGCAGGTGAGTGGAGGTAGGGTAGACAGAGCAGGTGAGTGGAGGTAGGGTAGACAGAGCAGGTGAGTGGAGGTAGGGTAGACAGAGCAGGTGAGTGGAGGTAGGGTAGACAGAGCAGGTGAGTGGAGGTAGGGTAGACAGAGCAGGTGAGTGGAGGTAGGGTAGACAGAGCAGGTGAGTGGAGGTAGTGTAGACAAGGCAGGTGAGTGGAGGTAGGGTAGATAGAGCAGGTGAGTGGAGGTAGGGTAGACAGAGCAGGTGAGTAGAGGTAGGGTAGACAGAGCAGGTGAGTGGAGGTAGGGTAGACAGAGCAGGTGAGTGGAGGTAGGGTAGACAGAGCAGGTGAGTGGAGGTAGGGTAGACAGAGCAGGTGAGTGACGGTAGGGTAGACAGAGCAGGTGAGTGGAGGTAGGGTAGACAGAGCACGGTGAGTGGAGGTAGGGTAGACAGAGCAGGTGAGTGGAGGTAGGGTAGACAAGGCAGGTGAGTGGAGGTAGGGTAGACAGAGCAGGTGAGTGGAGGTAGGGTAGACAGAGCAGGTGAGTGGAGGTAGGGTAGACAGAGCAGGTGAGTGGAGATAGGCTAGACAGAGCAGGTGAGTGGAGGTAGGGTAGACAGAGCAGGTGAGTGGAGGTAGGGTAGACAGAGCAGGTGAGTGGAGGTAGGGTAGACAGAGCAGGTGAGTGGAGGTAGGGTAGACAGAGCAGGTGAGTGGAGGTAGGGTAGACAGAGCAGGTGAGTGATGGTAGGGTAGACAGAGCAGGTGAGTGGAGGTAGGGTAGGGTAGACAGAGCAGGTGAGTGATGGTAGGGTAGACAGAGCAGGTGAGTGATGGTAGGGTAGACAGAGCAGGTGAGTGGAGGAAGGGTAGACAGAGCAGGTGAGTGGAGGTAGGGTAGACAGAGCACGGTGAGTGGAGGTAGGGTAGACAGAGCAGGTGAGTGGAGGTAGGGTAGACAGAGCAGGTGAGTGGAGGTAGGGTAGACAGAGCAGGTGAGTGATGGTAGGGTAGACAGAGCAGGTGAGTGGAGGTAGTGTAGACAAGGCAGGTGAGTGGAGGTAGGGTAGACAGAGCAGGTGAGTGGAGGTAGGGTAGACAGAGCAGGTGAGTAGAGGTAGGGTAGACAGAGCAGGTGAGTGGAAGTAGTGTAGACAAGGCAGGTGAGTGGAGGTAGGGTAGACAGAGCAGGTGAGTGGAGGTAGGGTAGACAGAGCAGGTGAGTGGAGGTAGGGTAGACAGAGCAGGTGAGTGGAGGTAGGTTGGACAGAGCAGGTGAGTGACGGTAGGGTAGACAGAGCAGGTGAGTGGAGGTAGGGTAGACAGAGCACGGTGAGTGGAGGTAGGGTAGACAGAGCAGGTGAGTGGAGGTAGGGTAGACAAGGCAGGTGAGTGGAGGTAGGGTAGACAGAGCAGGTGAGTGGAGGTAGGGTAGACAGAGCAGGTGAGTGGAGGTAGGGTAGACAGAGCAGGTGAGTGGAGATAGGCTAGACAGAGCAGGTGAGTGGAGGTAGGGTAGACAGAGCAGGTGAGTGGAGGTAGGGTAGACAGAGCAGGTGAGTGGAGGTAGGGTAGACAGAGCAGGTGAGTGGAGGTAGGGTAGACAGAGCAGGTGAGTGATGGTAGGGTAGACAGAGCAGGTGAGTGGAGGTAGGGTAGGGTAGACAGAGCAGGTGAGTGATGGTAGGGTAGACAGAGCAGGTGAGTGATGGTAGGGTAGACAGAGCAGGTGAGTGGAGGAAGGGTAGACAGAGCAGGTGAGTGGAGGTAGGGTAGACAGAGCAGGTGAGTGGAGGTAGGGTAGACAGAGCAGGTGAGTGGAGGTAGGGTAGACAGAGCAGGTGAGTGGAGGTAGGGTAGACAGAGCAGGTGAGTGGAGGAAGGGTAGACAGAGCAGGTGAGTGGAGGTAGGGTAGACAGAGCAGGTGAGTGGAGGTAGGGTAGACAGAGCAGGTGAGTGATGGTAGGGTAGACAGAGCAGGTGAGTGGAGGTAGGTTAGACAGAGCAGGTGAGTGGAGGTAGGGTAGACAGAGCAGGTGAGT